>NW_011361026.1:0-10856 GCF_000735185.1 Notothenia coriiceps
TCACGTATTCAGTTTCCGTGGCAGTTCTTCCAGTTTGTCTAGAAGTCTTCTAATCAGGGCTCTATAAATAGAGAACTACGGCAGATGTGTAATATTTAATGCAGCCGAACTGTGTATTACAATGCCGTTATGTGATGACTTTCAAAGAGAAAAGCAAGCACACTCGGAATAAAGTATTATTTTCTTTTTTTAAATGTTTTTCGGATTTCATATCGAATAACACCATATTCTAACGTGCTTTGCGGGCAAACAATCCAATCACTGAGCTTCTAGCTGAGGATCTTGGGTAATAAGTTCAGTGGGTGTTTGGTTTGTATTGCAATTATGCTCAAAATGTCCTTTATAGGCCTACGTCTGTTTCCGGTTACTTTATTTTGAAATGTAGTTCCTGAGGAACGGCAAAAAAGCCCGAGATTATAGAATTAAACAAACAAATGAAAACAAGGATAAATGGGTGTTATTGTTGAGTAAATAACAGTGTGTTATTTAGAAAAGAATAACAAATTAGAAGGAAAAAAAGATTTAAATAAATACAGATTTCAGTATTCTGAGGCTCTGAGCCCCATTTATTTTCCTCACAGACGGCAAAAAAAGTCCGACATTATACGATTTAAAGTAAAAACAATAATCGTGGCTTGATATTGAGTAAGAAGATGTTTTTATGAACCACACAGCTTCCGGTCTTCCAAGACCCGACCGGACAAAAAGACTTGTTGCAGGCACGAAACATACTAGCAATAGAAATACATTGCTTTTAAAATCGTTCTGTGTGACACGAAAAAAAGGAGAAAATCGTGTTGGTGAACACAAATCAATAGATTAAATGTTGTGACTATAACACGAAATGCTGTGAGACTGGGTTTCGCAGACACATGCAGACACATGCAGAACTACTTGCTGTATCCTGGGGAGATAATTAGATGAGATTAGCTGCACAAGTTACAGCATTGTTACAATGAAATGCTATAAAAAATATAAAAACATTACAGAAAAGATGAAGGCGAGATCAATTGATTGCTGTAATGCCACATCAGGTAGGTATTCAGTAAGTTAAACTACAACAAGTTCTACACGCTTCTGCTGTGCCTAGTTTATACATATATTATATAACCTATAATTCTGTGTATTAGCACATTATCAAATTAATGTTATGATCCAGTGAAATCATCTAGCAGCAGAGAACATGATTGGAATACAAGGCAGACTTTTTCAAGTATTAGGACAAACAAGCCTGCAATTTGCTTCTCTGATCATACTACTGCTAAGGACTAAGGCTGACCTTTAAGGGCTGGGAAAGACAGTCATTTGAATATTGCAGCGACACTGGCACAGCGATGGCTTCATTTACATTCAGACTGAGTTACTCTGCAATGTTGAATCCGTAGGGTATGTGTATACAAATATGTAGAAAGACATACAGAGCATCTGTATATGTTATGAGTTTCACATGCTTATGTAAGTATGCAGATACATTACTACAGATACATTACATTTTTGTTTGGGTGGCGCATTAGTGCATAGCTGCACACATGTGCACATGTAAATCTTATTTGAGCTTTATGTGTCTGTTTATATGTCTTCTTGAATGAGTGATTGCAAGGAAGACGGAGATGTCAAGCTATAGTCACACAGATGCACTGGACAACTATAGGAGAATCACTAAAGCAAAGACACATTCAACACTTCCTAAAAATAAATAGATTAAAGGGAAGGGATGCAGCACACAACTATCATGTTCAAGAATAAGTTGTGTTTTTGCTCTAGATTAATGCAGTATTATCAGCTTGTATTGTTGTATGATACACATAGATACATACAGTTTCACCATGGAATTACATCAAAACTCAGAAAATAACCTCCTGCAGCTGCCCAGACTCAAGATGGTGTCTTATCTCTAACTTAAAATGCCATTTTACCCCCTTACTTTGACTTATTCCCTGTTGAAACAGAATGTCAGAGAAGGACATAACCTTGGAAGTATAAAGCAATGGAAAATTGGTTAGGTTGAGGAGGAAAGTTGTATTTGAAGGGCAGCCCAGAGAGGGCAGCATGGTTAGGAATTATGTAATACGGTTTCATTCTTTTTAGATTCAAAGTCTGTCAGTGTGAGATTGTGTGTGTCATATATAATCTACATGAAACATAACATGTTGTTTCACAATACATTGCTAGTTACAGCAGCTTTAATGCACACATCTTTTTTTATTTCCCTCAATGCACACACGTTCATATGCGTAATAGTTCACTTTCACTGTACAGGGTGGGGAGAAGCAGGGAGTGGGATCTAAAAAACAAGAGATTCTAAGGTCTTGAATTTTGCACCCTGTGCCTCATAAAAGGTTATGTGCTTCCCAGTCGCCCATTGTTAAAAAATATCCAAGCTTTTGTGTAAAGCCATCATACTGTTTACAAGTAGGTGTATGTACAAAGAATGGAGAGGGGAGAACGGAAATGTCAGATAAATGTCAAATGCCTGCTGGCCCTGTCCGCTGTATTTCTCCGGCTGAAATGGTCTCTCCAGGGAAGAGGGTCCGGGTGACATTGGTGGTCCAAGGTCAGCACTTGTTGGTGACTTTGAACAAAACCATTATGAATGCGCTATGAATGGATTTAGTGTGAAATAAATAGATGAATAGTGAATAAAGGGTTTGACTGATTGATAATTGATTGACTAAGGTGCAGAGGAATAATGTACATGGCATGATACAGTGGATGGATTAAGGATTGATTGATATATAGATGAAAGACTGGGTTTAAGGATGGTTCATAAAGCAGAGAAATAATGAATCAGTAAAATCCCTGAGAGATGGATGTAATTAAAGAAATGACTGTGAATGGGCAGATAGATTAATAAATAACCATGTAGTGGATATGATTACACACATGGATTAAGGATGTATTTATGTAGAACGATTTAGTGGATGGATAGAATATATAAGCAAAGTAAAAATAAGATTATTATAGGATTAATGTTTGGAAAAGTTCATGGATTGACGCAAGGAAAGATGAAATGGATGAATTAATGAGTGGATATATAAATGACAATTTATACATACATGATGGAGCTCTTTTAAGTGAGAGGATAATTAAGGAGAGAGACAGATAAGTCATGGAAATATAGTGGTAGTTAATTGATAGATGTATGAGATTTTGATGGATTGATTAATGGGTTAAAAGAATAGTGACAAAGAAATAAATGGACAGCATGTGAGTTAATTAACTGATGGGGGTGGATGGAAGGACAGATGAAAACAGATCGACATGGTCAAGTTAACACAGCTGTTTGCTATAGATTGAAATTAGTTTATCTGCATATACATAATATCACAAATCAAGAACCTCTCCATACACCCCTTTCATTGCCTACTCCCCTTCCATTGGTGACATCCGACACCATTGAAAAATTGCCTGTATTCACTGTATGATTTGCTTGTTTGTGAAGTGCTAATTTATGGCTTAATCAATTATCCATTAAAGCCTCTTTCGCATAAAGACCAGTGATGGTAGTTACCAGCAATACTGTTGTGCTTAATATGCTTTAGCGTGCCTATCATCCCCCACTTCCCCCTTTAATGTTAATAGGCCGAGGCACTGTTCCAGCTTTTATTATGTGTCATGCATCTGCAAATGTCCTACCCTTTTTTCTTGCTTGATGGCAAGTACTGTACTGTACTGTGTGTGATGATTTCACTGTGTGTGAAATCTCCATTGTAAAGTGGCATATCATGTAATACCACAGCTTTAGTTGTTCTGTAGCTGATCATTTGTACTCTTGCAAGGTAACATTTCAGATGGGGCTTGCTTAATTAAGCTCTAAATAAAAAAATGGTGGGGCTTATCAGTGACCTTCAAAATAGACCGATCATCAACAACAGTTAGCCAGAGCAAACTATAAAGAAAGGACTAGATAGTTATAGGTCCAAAACCAAAGGGATTAGGGTAATGCTATAGTTGGATTTGGTTTGGTCTATATATTAACATATCATGTTAAATACAAACCACTGGATTGGAGTCAAAGCATTTCGGGATTTAGTTGGTTTGGCCTCTCAAATAAGACACAATAAACGCCTGGCATGTTTTGTAAAGCATGTTTAATCTATCGATCCATGTTTTAATAGCGAGTTAACTATGTAAGGCTTAGTTCTAATTTCTAGTCTGTGATTGTGTTATCTCTCAATTTTGATGTAAGTATTTTTTAAAAAGGAAGTTATTTAACTAAAGATCGGAAAACGTACAGGTAGCTAGCCCGCAAATGCCAACAATTACTCTGATTTGCTCAGTTTTTTCTCCATCAGACAACAGCCATTTATAAGACAACAACCAAAAACAATCAATGGTTAAACCTCAATTGGAATTCTTACTTAAATTAATTAAACACCACCACCACATTTTACGGCTTGTTGAAGGCACCTCTCAAACTCCAATGCTTTAAATTCAGCCCATATAATATGGAAATTAAGTTCTCTTGGAAAATAGGTAAGAGCTACCTGGTAGGATAAAAAACCCATGTTGCACTCACTGTCGTGAGAGCTAGGATTGACAGACACACTTAAGGCTGTCTGAATGCAGTAATTCAAAATACACCATTGTAAACATGTATTATTGTGTATTATACTGTATGTATACCATATGCTGTCTTTTACAAAATGACTTATGTTAATACATGTTTTACATTTAAGTCAGACATGTATTAAGACCAAGTCCAAGGTTTCTTTTCAAAATACGGTATATCTACAAAAACAATGGCACACTGGTACAGTTGTTAAAAGGAAATGTTTTATCAGTAAGACTATTGAAAGAGAAAGACCACAAGTCAGATTTTATGCTTCTGTATGTGCATAGCAGCAGTCAACAACAGGCATATTTCAGTGCTAAGCTATCATCAGTGTTTATGCTCCTATGAGGATGGACTACTAAGCAGTAAAACATTCCCATTGTTAACTGCTGCCTTGTACATAAAGAAGCATTAAATCATGCTTTTGCAAGTGCAGACATCCTCTATAATATCCATAAGTATGCACACATTTCATATTCATTAGGTTTAAAATTGAGAGTGTCAGTCTTTTGTGTAACATGCTAATGAGAAAATAGCTCAATTCTGACTCACACAGTGAGGCTGCTGCTTTGTCAGTTAGCATTTGGTAACCTGAGCTGAGAAGCTTTTTGGGTTCACTATACCCCTGTGTGTCTCCAGTGGAACAGTCACTCCTGGAACATATTTACTTGCACAGTTCTATAAAGATACATACTTTTTGCATTCAGAGGAATGCCACGTGATTGTCTTTTGGAATCGTTTGCACAGTTTTTAGAGTGACAAAGAAGGACACATTTTGACAGCTCCTTGGGGAAAATGGCATAAAATAAAAAGGCTCAGCCCTTCACGGACGTTGAATACAAACGGCTCGTCAAGTATAAAACAATGGATTTAATACATTGTTTTAAAACTATTTATTTGGCATAAGTTGTAATTTTAATTACATGCCAGTCGGCTTCAACATGTATGAAAGAGATATGAATATAATATAAATACAATAAGCTGAACATTATATTCATTACAGGTCCCAATTTCTGCAGCTACTCCAAATAACTCATGGACACAACCTTACAAAAATGTATCTGGCAGGCAGTGAAGGTTGATGGACACTAGATATGCTATGAGAAAGTATTGATACGAAACAAAACACAGCATATGTGATACGACATTGATTCTTAAACGTAATACTGTAGTACTTATTCAGAGACATTATAATAAGTGCTGCGATAGTATCAGCTTAGAAAATGTATATACCGTTTATTTGGACTTTAAACACACACAAAAACAGAAATAAACTCATACTCTACACAGCGGATGTACTGCCTTAAAATGGTCATTGGAATACTGTCTTGTCCTGAGGATTTGACTGAAAGCATTCAACCAAAGAAGACATTCTTTAGAATGTGCAAATATATAATATGGAAACACGCCTTCACGAAAAGCAGGATCTTAAAGTTCAACTGTATTTAAATCAGAACAATAAAGAAACAGTGAGCACACAGAACATATCTGCTGATGTAAAGATTCCAATGCAGGGCTTTAAAGATGTGAAGAAATACATAACTCAGTGACTGAATAAAATGTCTAAACAAAAAGTTCACTACACTTTGTGTTGGGTTACGGTCAAGGGGGGTAAGGTTAGAGGGTTTAGGGTAAGGGAAAGGAAAGAAAAGTTGTTAATAGTATTAGTTTTTAATCTTTCTTTCTCACTAATAACAGTCGTCATTCGTTTTTTGGGAGTCTATGGCCAAATTCCAAACTGACCCCTACCCACTTCCATTCCATTTGCGTTCAAATGGAAGTTACACCACATTAACCAAATAGTGGGGGGTTGAAGTGGGTCCAATAATGAGCCTGCAAAAAAAAAAAAATGCCACTAAAGATTTCTGGAGTTTTATTATACATTTTTGTTATTACATCTGTGTCCAGGAGAGGCTGATTTCAGGGGTTAAAAGTAGGTATACACTAGTTGATGGATGGAAGGGTTGCCAGTATGGGGAGGGCGGGCCCAGATCCCACCTTTTTCAGCACTTTTCATGGATGATAAGGCTCGGGTGATAAATAAAAGAAGGGCCAGCCAAGCCTCTTTCTTTTTTAATATTGCTGATGTGGTGCTGGCTGATGGAGTGCCCTGTTTAACCTTACATATCAGCTGGTGTTGGATAACAAGTTTGGAAACCTGAACTGATATTTATCCAGGTTCAGCAGAATATCATGGTGCAGTGAGATCAAAGCATTTCATTGAGGCCCCTTTAGTCTGCAGGCTTTCCCTGCTATCAAATACTGACGTCATAAGTGCATCACCAGTGAATGAAAAAGAAAATAAGTTGTAGTGTTAAATGATACAAGCCTTTTTGGCAAATGTCAGAAGAAAAACATGTACAAAAGCTTATATTAAATATATGGGTATCCACCTGTACAGAACTTGAATATAAGGCCTGTGCATTGTTATATTACAAGAAATAACCATCATCCAGTAAGTTGTGTGTCTTTGTGTTTCTGCAAGTGTGCTTGCAGCTTACTTGTGTTAAACAGTGGGGGGAAATTCTGGTGCAGCTTTAACACAACAGGGCACAATGGCTACTATTATCCTGACTGTGACTGCCCCACAAGTGTGTGTATGTGTGACGACCCCTCCACACCATGTGGGGTGCCGTCGAGGGCAAAGTGTGTTGGTGGGTGTTTACAGGTTCCAGTGCCTGATGAGCTGCACCTGCTTGAGATGAGCGATACCTGCCTGATGAGCTACACCTGGGGAAAAGTATATAGCAGGAGCCCAGCCGGATACGTCTCTCTCACTCCTCTGGGCACTCTCTCCGTACCAGCCTCGGGGACCTGTGGCTGGTTCCTTGCGCTATATTGTTTGTTAAGAATAAACAACTGTTATATTTGTACCCCTTGTCTCGCCTCCCTGCTTTTTGTTGCAGCCCAGGAGCCGGGTTGTAACAGTATGTGTATCACTGCAGGATACCCATCACCAAAAATCCTCTTCATGTTGGAGACAAATAGCCCCACCAAGCCACAGCAAGTTCCAGCAATCACCTTGAATGATGCAGGACTTATCTTGTGTGTGTGTGCATGTGACAGATTTGGACTTCATTCTTTGCTCAGGTAGCCATTATTACTGTATCTTTACATAACAACAAACCGCTAACCAACTTTCAGGTTTAAGATCAAGGAACACACTTGGGAGCCTCCTTCTCTCAGAATGTGCCACACCAAATTGAACTTCTTAGATGGTTGTGGAGAATTCATGTTGTGGAGATCAGCTGAAGTTGTTTGGCTGTCTGATCCTGCTCCCAATACTGTCAATTGGTAACCCTGCTCCTCAGCCCCATAGAAAAAAACATTTACTTTTTATTTTAAAGTTATTCCATATATGTAATTCTCCCTCAAACAGACTAGAGTACTAAGGATTTTAGTGAGATAAGAGTTGAATCTATGCATTGTGTGTAAACTGAACATCACCCAACATTACAGTGAATTATTTCAAGGTCACACAAAGGTTGGCATTTCTCAGTTTTGATTGGTCCAAAAAGGTCTTGGCCAAGCTTTAAGAAAGTGGATATTGTGTATTAAAAGCCAGCCTGAGGTAATTAACACTTACTGTACCTAAGAGAGTGCTAGAGAACATATATGAATGCAGGAGCCAATGAATGCAATTAGAAACCTTACTTTGAGACTGTGTTGTACAGTCAAGGTATTTTGGTTCTTTGTTGGCTGCGTATATTTGTTAAACAAATTAAACTGATACACACTCCCAGCTCAGTGAAAGGTTGTTTTCTCAAAGGGAGGAAAGTAGCAGAGATGGATGACCAAAAAGTTCAGTTAGCAAAATAAATGGCCACACTAACTTTGTTTCCTTTGATAATTATACGCGTTTGACATAGAACTTGCATGTGCTTGTTTCACCTTTATCTAATGTTGTACTTGGCTTGATGAGAGGTTACTTGAACACTTGCTTTTAATCATGAATACATTACAAATGCATACATTACCTAGATTATTTCTAATTTATGTACAGCACAGACACAGATAGATTGTCATAACTTTGGCATAGCAAACATGCTTGTGTGTGTCATCCGTGCAAAAACAAATTTGAGAGAGGATCTTATCAGACAAATGTATAAGTACATACAGAAAGAGGACAGAGGTTAATGTGATCCAGATTTACATAAACCGCTGACAAGAGTGTGAGGGACAAATAAAGTAGGAAAAAGATAAAGCTAGTCCACCTCACTGACGCGTAGTTGCTGCCACTGAGAAGTTATTACTCAACAGGGTCAGATGTAATCTTGTAATGCCTCTCCTAACAGGGACCCACAGGTGGACTCACACACACACACACACACACACACACACACACACACACACACACACACACACACACAGAAAAACATGCATGCTCTCAAACTCACTCATGCACATAGAAGAGAACAGGAAAGGTTACTGGTACATGCCTTCACATTTAACGATACCTAGTCCCATGGGGCTTTGGTTGAGGACCCTGAAACCTACAACAGTGTAGGCAACACAATGAATACACACTAGCAACTTCTATCAGTTATTCACATACACAAATACACATCCGTCACTACAAACGTTAGTGTACGAGAAGCTCATTGAAATGACATGAACAATTATTCAACTGTGATCAGATGCTTTTCACAGCACAACAGTTACTCATTGCTCCTTTTTTATTAATATTTTTAAAAGTCCAGGTCCACCGATAGCTCACTGTATCGGATTAAAAGTTGATCCTCGTGCTGTGCTCCTTTCCTCCCATTCCTCTGTCTTAGCTATCAGGCAACGCCCTAATTAAAGACATAATTTTTTTTTTTAGAGTGTTGCCATGGAAACTGTGAGCATCTTTTTTGAACAAGATAACAGCAGCAACTACAATTACAGCCTCATGGTTGTAAACCTCCACTAACCTCTCAAGTCACAGTTTACATAAATGTCTGTCCACACTCATACAATACATTATTGAGTGAGGACTTTAATGGAATTGAATATAAAAGGCATTATAAGTGTATTTTGTAACAGTTATTGTGTGAATTCCTGTTTTTCGAGATCACGGTAACTTTCAACTAAGGCCACAATTTTCTAGTCATTTTATCCTTGAGTCCAAGTTCTCATGAAGGCCATATATCAAATGTAACTGATGGACAGTCTGACAACCCAAGACATAACTCCTCTGTGTCTGAACAGCTATGGCCAAGCCCGCCTTAACCTGCCATCAGGCCCTGGGGCCCCCTATTTAAACAACAAATCAAAGTCATGTATAGCCTCGGCAGGCTCTGTGATCGCACTTCTCCACTCTGCTCTACGCGCACCTGGTCCTCTCCTCCATATGAGTGACGTATCGGGCCTCCCTCATGTATTTGTCCAGATGCCGTCTGCTCCCCTCCTCGTAGCAAGTCCTCGTCGTCCTCTCCATCTCCTCCAACAGATAATGTCCCTCCTGTCTGTTTTTCCTCTCCCACTCCATCGCTATCAGAACCAGACGGCCTACTTGGCTCCGAGGCCCCGCGGCCGGCACCGCTGCCGCTCGGTACAGAACTAATCTGTCCTTCCTCCTCATCCTGGCCTACAGGTTTAAAATAACCTGTAGGCTTCGGCATTTTTTGTAATAGCTGCTTGTCTCGAAACTCCTTTTCCCTCAACAATTTCCTTTTCTGAGCGCCACTCTCAAACTTTTTCTTCCCCGACATTTTCTCCTAAACAACCTTCATCTGTCACTCAATCACTCGCAATTTGAATAAGTCACATGTGAAACATATTCTTATTCTGATTGGCTGTTAAGTGGTGCCCACTGACTGTTTCGGAGTCATCATTTTTGAGAAACATCTTTGGAATCCATCGATCTGATTGATTAGCGGAGCAAATTATCAAAATAGTATGGAGGGAAGATATTTTCGTTTCGATTACTGGTCTGGGGGAAGCTCACGAGTGTGTGTGTGTACGCGTGTGTGTGTTTGTGTATTTTTGCGTTTGTGTGTATTGTGTTTGTTTCCCGGGGAAAACACTCACGAGAAACACCTGCTGTTGTTATGCCTGCTGTGACGTCAAGTTACTCCGTTCTCCGCTTGTAATCATGCCGTCACAAGCTTCAAAGTTGTATTTATCATCTGAATTTGCCGAAACAAGTTTTATATTCTGAAAGCCAAGACATTGTTTATTTGAAATCAGATGAAAACAAACTGTAACGGACCCCGCCGTGTTATATATGACAGGGGTTTTCAAAGTGTGGGTAGGTGAGCCTCCCCTCGGAGAACATAAGAACAGCCGCGCCCCCCCTCCCAATTATTATTGCTTTTAT
>NW_011361027.1:0-2455 GCF_000735185.1 Notothenia coriiceps
ATGATTATGGCAAAACTTAACTTAAATAATAATCACTATTATGGGTCCATAAAACATTTATTCAGCACTTTTGAATGCATACAGTACATTAATTCCAAGTCAAGTGCATTTTCTTTTCTCTGTAGGATAACTACAACAAAGTGCATTCAGAACAAAGCCAAGGTGCTTTAAAACTGCATAAACATCTAGGCCAGTAGGCCTACAACAAAATAGTGTAAATAAAGACTGTAACAGCCAGGCCTTCAACAACAACAAATGCACCTATAAGTTTGGTAACCTAACGTGTTGTTGTGATGACGTAATCAAAACGCGGCGACAAGCACGGCGCGCGACCATGCTCGCGGCTGGCTCACAGCCAACATGTCTGCCGCTTGGAGATATTTCAAAAATATCAGAGAGAGAGGTGCGGATTGCGATTTGTAAAACGTGTTCAGCTGACATTTCTCGAGGGGGTGTAACTGCAAAGACTTTCACCACTTCGGGATTACGCCACCACTTGAAAATCAAAACACCCGGAATAATATGCGGAGTATGATCAACGTAACCCTGTTCTCTGACATTCGGTGATATTTTTTCGGTGCTAAAACCTTTTAAACAATTTTCGGCCGATAATTTTCGGTGCATCCCTACTATTTTTAACATATCCCATCTCTAAACCCAGCCAACTTGTTTATCCGTCTACTCTCTGACAGCTTAATGCACATTAGATCCTAGTGAGGACGTGCATTATTAAAATATTCTTTTTTTTTTTTTTTAAAGGCTAAATTCCTGAAACATCTCATTGTTGTCGCTTTTATACATCAGGAGGAATAAGCTTGTTTGTTTGGGGCTATTTTCTGCGGTGAAGTGATCCACATTTAGTTCTCTTGTGAGTATCTGGGATTTAGTCAAAATGGATCTCTATACATTTACGGGACAGTTTTAACGTCTGAAGTGTTCTGTATTCCGTTTGTTGTCGGATAAGTGTGGAATAATCATGCAAAAGAGGTGGAACACTTTGTTTCTGGATAAAAATGGAGGTCTGTGGCACAGAGGATGAAGATATATCAGGCTTTGGATGCATTCTTGACGATAAGAGAAATACCAGACTGTGTCACTTATCAAATGTGAAAATAAGTGACAGACACAAAAGAATGACGAAGACTTATTGGAGGGAGGATCTCGGATAGAATCAGAGAGACAAATTAGGCCCTAGGGACGAGAGAGGGATAGACTGAGTGGGCTGAATCCAGTTTACATTGGCTGCTCTCCTTGCTCTGGATTAGACCTTGGCCTAATACCTTTACACTAAAAGGCCAGTATGTCCCCTCAGAGGGCAATCTGTCGCAGGAACACACAGGGCCATAATCCATAGCAACAACAACAGTTTATCTGGCTGAAGCTTGCCGTGCCAGCCTCGCTCATACATGCTCCATGTTAGCTTTTGGATGCCAATGAAATCATCGCTGCACATTTAAAAAAATCTGAGCAAAGAGAAGACGAGAACGGAGCTTCTATTGCTGGCAGCCTCCTTTGTTTGGACGATTACCAGGAGTGCCATTAAAATGAGTTAATAGACCGAGACTGAATGAACAACCTTTTTGACAAGCGATTAATTATTTACCAAGAAAAATGTCAATAATTCTATGCTTCTAGCTTCTCTGATGTGAGGAGTTGCTGCTTTTGTCTTTTATCAAACCATTGGCAATAGAATACTTTGGGATTTTGACAACTTTGGTTGGACAAATATATGTCTACCATTGAAGAAAATGAAAAGGCCAAATTACTTAAACGTCAACCCATTAGGAACTAAGGCTGGAGCCACACGAGGACGATAACGCAAACGGACCGAAATCGATATCAAAAAAGTATTCCGTCCACATGCAATAGGCACCAGAAACGTGTCCGTCCACACGAGACCGCTGGAGACGCTGTAGTACATATGCCGGGCCTGTAAGTGGCGCTGTAGTCTGCCACAAAAGTAGCGAAGAAGACTTCCGGCGCATGGTTGCCATGGTTGCCCTTCTGTTTATTCTCCGCCGTGGACACTCTGGCTCTTTTTCTCCCTCCCCGAGGCAAGCGTCTGCTCCTGCTGTAAATCTCCCCGTTAGTCCTCCAGCAGATGACGAACACCCACCTCTCCGCCTCTTCCAAGGGACGAGGGGACTGTGCGGCAGAGTTTCAGTTTTTTTCCGCCAGTGAACATGTCCGTTAAAGTTTTAATCTTCCGGACAAAAATTTGAAAAGTGCCGGTCAAAGGTCTTCTTTGTTATTTAATGAGCTTTAAAACAAATGAATAACGACTCTATATATATATAAGAATAATAAACGGAGCCTCTCTTTTCCTCCCCCTCTCCTGACAGCCCAGCAGCTGATCTCTGAGCAGCAGAGGTGGGGAAAGGCGGGGCTATTGCTTCAACAAAGTTATCCTTTTATGCGTTTACATGTCGGCCTCGTGTGGCCGAACCATCTATAC
>NW_011361028.1:0-3220 GCF_000735185.1 Notothenia coriiceps
TCCTTCTCCACCTGTCTCCCTCTCCACCTGTCTCCCTCTCCACCTGTCTCCCTCTCCACCTGTCTCCCTCTCCACCTGTCTCCCTCCCTGTCTCCCTCTCCACCTGTCTCCCTTTCTGTCTTCCTCTCCACCTGTCTTCCTCTCTGTCTCCCTCTCCGACCTGTCTCCCTCTCTGTCTTCCTCTCCACCTGTCTTCCTCTCTGTCTTCCTCTCCACCTGTCTCCCTCTCCACCTGTCTCCCTCTCCACCTGTCTCCCTCTCCACCTGTCTTCCTCTCCACCTGTCTCCCTCTCCACCTGTCTTCCTCTCCACCTGTCTCCCTCTCCACCTGTCTTCCTCTCCACCGGTCTCCCTCTCCACCTGTCTTCCTCTCTGTCTTCCTCTCCACCTGTCTCCCTCTCCACATGTCTTCCTCTCAGTCTTCCTCTCCACCTGGCTGCACTTTAAACAACATAAAGAATTATAATCAGTAAAAATGACTTTCCATCTGTTCTGATAACTGTATAAACTTTACGGTCTAGTTAATAAGTTAAAATGACGAACACTAAATGTTACTATGTCCAAGGTGAGAGCAGGAAGTAGATGAGAGGAAGAGCTGGACGCCTGTGTGATGTTTGGGGGATGAGGATGCTGCCCTGACTCTTTCTATCTTTGCATTGCACAGGTTGTGAGAGCCGGGGCAGATCCTCCCCTCCCATTGGCTTAGAGACAGAGAGAGGGACACAAAATGAGTCACGAGACGTCACCAAACATCGCCCGACACCAAACATCGCCGTAAAAGATTCCAAACATCGCCCGACACCAAACATCGCCCAACGAACACTGAACGCACCGCGGGAGGTCCTGAAACAGCTGGACTCTTAACGAGGAACTTTTTGTCAACAGATGTACTCGAGTTACTGCATCTCAAACGTTTTTGACCAATTTAGAAATGAGTCATGTATGTATGTATTAAACCACAAGTAACCAACGCTAGTTAGGCTAGAGTTAGACAAAAACAATGGACTAAAGGGACAGATGAAGGATGCAACTACTAGAAACCGCCTTTTTGTCAACAGATGTAGCTCAAGTTGTTTTCATCTCAAACGTTTTTATTAAGACATGAGTCATGTATGTATGATAAACCACAAATAACCAACGCTAGTTAGGGTAGAATTAGACAAAAAGCTCAAAAGATGGATGCAACTGTCCGAAAATAAGTTTGAAAGAGAGTCCTGGTGTCTGTACTTTTTTCATGTGATGTGTTTACGTTAGGAATAGCATGTTAGACGGTGAGGGACCCATCAGCTGTGGAGTGGAAATCACTAAGATGATATTATACCCATGAAAGAGCCATAAAGACCACTGAGGAAGCACCGATTTCCACCAAGAAGCAGCTTTCTAATGTGGCATTTGAGGGTTATAGGTTTGTCCAATGTTTCTCCTTTGCTAGAAACTGAATGAAGGACATGAAGCTTGAGAAAGGTCAGAAACACACCGCCCAACGAACACTGAACGCACCGGGAGGTCCTGAAACCGCTGGACTCTTAACGAGGAACCGCCTTTTGAGTTGTTTTGTCAACAGATGTACCTTGAGTTGTCTGAATCTCAAACGTTATTTGACCAATTTAGAAATGTGTTATGTATGTATGTATTAAACCACAAATAACCAACGCTAGTTAGGGTAGAATTAGACTAACACAATGGACTAAAAGGTCAAATGATGGATTCAACTGTCCGAAACGACTTTGTAAGAGAGTCCTGGTGTCTTTACTTTATATCGTGATGTGTTTACATTAGAAATAGCATGTTAGACAGTGAGGGACCCATCAGCTATGGAGTGGAAATCACTAAGATGATTAGCCATGAAAGAGCCATGAAGACCACTAAGGAAGCACAGTTTTCTACCAAGAAGCATCTTTCTAACGTTTGAGGGGTGTAGGTTTCTCCTTTGCTAGAAACTGAATGAAGGACTTGAAGCTTGTAAAACGTGCTGCTAAAAACGTGTTCTCTAACCTATGGAGCCTTGAAGACCACTGAAGGTGAATGAGAAGAATGAGCTTTCTCGAACAAGCTCAGATCCCCCTAAAGTATTTTGTTGAAATGCGACATTTAAAAGTAGTGAGTTCCTCCAACGTCTCTCCATTGCTAGAAACTGAGTTGAAGACTTTTAGCTTGACAAGCATCAGAATCGTAGCTGATTTATCGTGTTCTGATAACGCCTCTCTAAGCCTAATGAGCCTTGAAGACCACTGATGATGAACCGTTATCCACGAAGAGCTGCTTTCTAAAAAAAAAACACATAATTCCCCTTTTTCAGGAGCCTTAAGATTGTGTTGAACTCGATGTTTGACGGTTTGCAGTTCGCCAACGTCTCACCATTACTAGAAATTGATCTTCAGCTGTCAGAAACGTCCAGATACAAGACGTGCTCTCTGTGTCTAATGAGCCTTGAAAACCACTGAAGAAGAACCGTTTTCCACGAAGAAGCTGTTTTCTAAAAAGCTAAAACTCCCTTTTTACAAGATCCTAAAGATTGTGTTGAAATCTGATGTTTGGCGGTTTATACGTTTGTCTAAAGTCTCTCCATTGCTAGAAACTGGTAGAATAACTTTTAGTTTGGAAAGACATCCTGAAGCATTGCTTTTTTATTGTCGTCTGACATGTATTTTAATTACTTTAAATCAACTTTTGTTTAATGGCTGGGTTTTCTGCACTCTTAACCTCCCCATCAGAACCAATCAGTATTGACTGATCTGCCATCCAATCATTTCAGTGTCAATTGGGTTAATTAGAAACACTCCAACAAAAAGCTCAACCAGATTTGATTGTTGTGTTTGTGTTTTAAGGACAAGGAAAGTGTTTGTGTATAGAGCAGCCAACTCAGTAAATGAATGCTACCGTTTAGCATCTGTAGTTTAGATAGAGGTAATAGTTCTTAGATTTTAGAAGTCTTTCTCTGTTTCCTGGTGACAGTTAAACTGAAAGGTCGTCATAAGGAAGTCCAGTTCTGTCTCTAAGCTTTTAGACCAGTTCTGTCTCTGAGCTTTTAGACCAGTTCTGTCTCTGAGCTTTTAGACCAGTTCTGTCTCTGAGCTTTTAGACCAGTTCTGTCTCTGAGCTTTTAGACCAGTTTCGTCTCTGAGCTTTTAAACCAGTTCTGTCTCTGAGCTTTTAGACCAGTTCTGTCTCTGAGCTTTTAGACCAGTTCTGTCTCTGAGCTTTTAAATCAGTTCTGTCT
>NW_011361029.1:0-8841 GCF_000735185.1 Notothenia coriiceps
TAACTGCTAGAATCCAATTCAAGTGTTCAAGACACTGGTACTTGCGTACCATGCTGCGAATGGATCTGGCCCTTCCTACATCCAGGACATGGTTAAACCGTACACCCCAGCACGTGCACTCCGCTCTGCATCAGCCAAACGGCTCGTTGCACCCGCACTGCGAGGGGGACCCAAGTTCCCATCAGCAAAAACACGTGGGTTTGCTATCCTGGCTCCATAATGGTGGAATGAGCTCCCCATTGAAATCAGGACAGCAGATAGCTTGCACATCTTCCGGCGCAGACTGAAAACTCATCTCTTTCGACTCCACTATCAAGCGATAGAATTACTAACAAAGAACTGCTAACAGAGCAATTATATACTAATAAAGGACTGGCTTATCTAAAGCCAGTTGAGTAGCACTTGAAATGTTTTGGCTCTATGAAACCTGATGTACTTATATGATTCTGTTTTCTTCAAGGTTGTATCTTCCTGGTCGAATGTACTTACTGTAAGTCACTTTGGATAAAAGCGTCAGCTAAATGCAATGTAATGTAATATATGTAAAAAAAAAAAAAATGTATTTCATAATCGCATAATTTCATAATCGCATCATTTATAATCGCGATTTCGATTTAAAATCGATAAATCGTTAAGCCCTACTCAATACATAGATCCTGTCCTACTAATGGCGCATTTCCATTGCAGGGCCTCGCACGTGTATTACAATAAAATCACGGTAAAATATGTTCATTTTGTTGTAGTTGTTGCTCCCTTGCCAGCAATTCTCTCTCTCTAGTTTAGCATACTCAGCCCGACTCAGCCTGGTTGTTGGCCCGCTAAGAACCTCGATTTTATGGGGCCAGAAAAAACTGTGAAATAGTACCCGCTAGCCGGTACTACGCCAAGTGGAAACGCAACCAAAAACGGGACGTGCATGGCACGGCACGCTTAAACCACGCTCCGCGCTATAGTGGAAATGCGCCACAAGATACAGAGAAAAACAGTGGAGTACACTTTTCTGTGTCACATGATCTGTCCCTGCCACACTGAGAATTTGCAGCTTGAAAGACTGTAAGCAGCTCTACCAGTGTTTCCAGAGCGATAAGAGCCTGGGTCACGTGTCATAAAAAAGGAGCTTTTTGCTTTGAGTTGCAACGTTTTCTTCTCCATTGTATATGAACAAATTTGAGTTTGATTTTCTGGTTCATAATTGTATTTAGTGTCTCTACTGTGAAATGTGTCCATGATCTAATGTTCAAAAAGCTCTTTATTTTTCAAAAATGTCTGTGCTGCAGCACCTCTTTTCACCCTCTGTCTGAAATCAGAGCCCTGTCTGCTCTGATTGGTTAGCTGGCCTGTTGTGATTGGTCAACTACTAAGAGATGTCCCGCCCCTTAGCCTATCAAGTACAATGTGTTAGAGGCGAGTGGGGGAGAGACTCCGTCTGGAGGGAACACAGGGATTTTAGCCTTTGCAGACCATTTACACAAAACCTATATCACACACTACAGGAAAGGGAAACACCCAAATAGCATAATAGGGCCTCTTTAATTTTAAACACAGTGGGATGCCAAGTGTAGTGCACCATAGAAACACAAAGGAAACGTCAGCGCAGAGTTTTTTTTACCGCTGGGCAGCTTTAGAGCCTTCATCTCTGGACCATAACATTTTGCAGCTTTTTTTCTCATATATTTTTTTAAATGATCTGTAGGATGTATTTATTAATTTCTTCTTTTACGACACACCTGTCATTGCATCCTGTCACTGCATCCTTAAACAAATTAGTTAGACCATTCCCCGGGCTACAATCACTTCTCTCCAATGATCAGTGGAAAGAATGGCCGTGACCCCCCCTTATAAAAGCTCTTCAGTTACCACCCACTCTCTGAAGCTCATATTTCACGGTAACTGTGTGTGGCTATTATTGCTGATCTTTGTGAGTCAAACTCTTTTTCAACAAGGCTCATTTGAATAGAAAGTGGCAGATTTTACGCCTATTACCATATTACCTAATTGAAATACTGTATGTGGAAGTAGCACAGGACACGCTATCTGCTTCGCAGCATAATTAGGTGTGCAATTCACCCTTTACAGTTTATTTTTGTATTATTTGTGCAGGTTTAGCATCTACACAGCCACAGAATCCTTTTATTATATGCCCCCGTCAGGGCCCTGTTTATCTCCTCCTCGTCTTCTTATTTGTTTTAAGATTGTTGCAGATTAAATTATTAATGGCATTGTTGTCAATTGCTTACCAACTGGATCAGACAAAGGGCGGATTTATTGGACATTTAATCAAGGAAAACATTTATATCTGCCACTATCTAGCATTCTTTTAAAATTTAAATTGTGGAACTTGTGAAACGATCTCGTGCTTGAAAGCCTGTAAGCGGCTAAACCAGTGTTTCCAGCACGACCAGAGCCTGGGTCATTTGTCATAAAATAATGTTTTTTGTCCTTTTTATATGAAAAGATATTAGTTTTATGGAGATTTTTATGCTTCTATTTGTATTTTGTTTCTCTGCTGTGACATGTTTCCATGCTTTCATGTTCAAAAAGCTCTTTATTTTTCAAGCATACTGCCTGTGCTGCAGCACCTCTTTTCCTCCTCTGTCTGAAACCAGGTCAGCTGGCAGGCTCTGTTTTGATTGGTCAACCGCTAAGAGATGCCCCGCCTCTTATTAATCCTGTACGATGTGTTGGAGCGTTAGGCAATAGTAGCGCAAGTGTTACATAGTGATGTCACTTCGGGACTTAAGTAAACAAAGGAGTCCAATGGAGGCGTTTCCGGCAGGGGTGGGGAGAAAAACTCTCTCTGGAGGGAAATTAACTGTTGAGCATGAGAAACCCGCTCCATGCAGCTGTATTCTGATTGGTTTCAGTCGCAAAGTCACTGGTGAACAAGGTCCAAGTTGAAATATTTTCAACTTTGAGCTCAGTGCTCAAGGAAACTTGCGCGACACTGTTTGGAAAATATATAGCCTTCCTTAAACACATACATAATATATGCTTATAATATAACATCATATTCATGTTTTTTTTTACCTTTAAAGAGCTTCGGAAGTTTATTTGAAAGTCCAGTTAATGTCAATGAAAATGTCTCCAAATTTCAACATAATACTTCTGATAACACCTTGGTCAGTGTATTGACCATGACAAAGAAAAACGCCTTGTATTTCAATTTTGGTTTTTCAATTTTAAAACGAAAATTAAATATCCAGTCATTTTTGTTTTTGAATATCCATTTGTGAAAAGAAAATCCAATGAGCAAAACATACACTGACCCACCTTATATTTAAATCTAACATGTGTGTTATTTTTACAGACCAATACACACAAAGCCCACTTTTTACCCAGTACAGCAGCACTGGCAACAATTCCAGTATGCTTCATCTATTGATGAGTGCACTTGTGTTTGTGTGTGTGTGTGTGTGTGTGTGTGTGTGTGTGTGTGTGTGTGTGTGTGTGTGTGTGTGTGTGTGTGTGTGTGTGTGTGTGTGTGTGTGTGTGTGTGTGTGTGTGTAAGAGAAGGGGATATGACGCAGCAGGAGTCAGCTGTATTTCTAACGTGTGTCCGAGTGTGTGCACATGCATATCGTGTGAATGTGTGTGTGTCGCTGGTCCCGTCCCATGCTTGCTGCCTCACGGTTAATCTGCCGGCATCAGCGTCATCATTTCCCTCATAACACACATCTGGACCAGGAGGCGGAGGCTGATAGAGAGGAGCTGGTGCCCCATCAGGCTGTGGTGCAGTGATTTCCCTTCTGAGAGAAAGTGGGAAAAAGAAAGAGGGAGGTGTGAGGGGGGGAGAGAGAAGGGGATGTCGCTGCAGCAAAACGCCAGCTGCAGAAGGATGACAAGGATGGAAAGAAGGAGAGATGAAGGGGTCGGCTTACAAAAATACATCATCACTGCACCACTCTATTTCTCTGTTTCTGTATCCCCCTCCACCCCTCTTTCATCCACACCTTCTTAATCCCTATCTCTATCTATCTGCACTCCTTCATCTCTCCTTCTTTCCATCCTTGTCATCCTTCTGCAGCTGGCGTTTTGCTGCAGCGACATCCCCTTCTCTCTCCCCCCCTCACACCTCCCTCTTTNCAGCAACTCCATATCAACCAGTTAAAGGAAATACAACTAATGTGTTGTGTTATATTTAGCTGTACAATTTACCATATATGGTGTTCTTAGTTTCCTATACCTCCTGTGACTTATCAAGTCTTGGCAAACGGCATAAAACACGATTAAACGTGATAGTATACGTTTAATCGTGTTTTATGCCGTTTGCCAGAAAAAAAACAATTCTCGTATCTACAACCTATAGAAATGCAAAACGACGTCGGTTTAGACGTAATGCTGTCCTCCTGCTTAACGCATCATTTATGAGAAAACATTTCATAACACAACATATTCGAGGTGGTTTTAAATAACATATAAGTATTTATTTATTTCTCCAAGTTATGTTTTTGTGTGCACTGAGGAGTCGCAAACAGCCGTTTTTTAAATCATTTTAAGATTGGCTTTAATCAATGTTTGAAAATGAATTCTTCATATATGATAAATGAGAGGTAACATTTTATTTATGGTATTATTTCCACATATTTCTCTCCATTCTTCCTTCTGCCAACGGTGTCGCAGTTTCTCGTCTCTCCCGTTGTTGTGCAGTGCGTACGCATGGGTCAGAGTGTGCGTGGAGGACCGCACATTTTCCCGTCAAGTTAGTATTTTATAAATCGCAAACATTGCGTAGAAACTGGGGTACGCCATTTTTTTATATCCCTTTTATAAATGAGGCCCCAGGGCCGGCTCTAGACAATTTGCTGCACCCCCCCCAGCCAGATAATCGTGGTGGTGAGGCACCCCCCAGGATAGCCATAGCACCCCCAAGAAATGTATGTGTCTTTTTTTTTTTATGTGTGAAATTCATAATTTCAAAAAATGATTGATTCGAAAATAATATGCTACAGTACAGTACAAGTAGCCTACTTCTGGGTCTCTGTGTTTCATTCAAGCTCTGCTCTGTGTGTGTGTGGCACGAGCCATGGAGCGTGCACCGGTAGGTATCTACTGGAGATCGTTGTGGTTAGCATCTGGTGCTAGCTAGCTATGCTAATGGATATAAGGAGCTTTTTCAACAACAAGGTGGAGGGAGAAGTCTTTCCTGTCAGACTGAGAGTCTCAGATAATCTCAGCTCAGGTGAAGTAAAGGACTCTTTCAGTGTTTAGAGAGTTCACTTTAGTCTAAGTTATCTTTGTGGGTCTCAAGCGGTTTGGTCAGGATTCATGTAAATAAGTATTTCCGAGGCACACGTTTATATGATCATTATAGGTATAAAAAAAAATAAGAGCATAAATGAAAAACAGGTATGAAATACTATATGACAGTAAAACAAGAATACAGTTTAAAAGGGGAGTGATTTGTAGAATATCCATAAAGAAATAGAAAATCTGTTTACAGTTCTGTTTAATATGAGTGTTGAGAGCTGTATCCATACATTCATTTTATGCTCAAAGTGCAGCAGATTGATGCATTTAACTTAAACATTAAAAGAAAATCACCCCCGGACCCCGCTAGAGGATGTGAGGTCCACCCCGAAATAAAGTAGGTTAAAATATTATATTGCATACATTTTATTTTGATTGTTTGTTATATGGATTTGTAGTATTTTTGTTACTGTATGTTCAATAAAGGAGTATTTTGCTAAATCTTCAAGATTTAGGCCTAGTACATACAGTGGCAATGACTTGAGACATTGCCACTGTATTAGGCCTCAAGAGCCTTTCTTGTGGTGGCAGACACATAGAAACATATTGGCGGGGCGCACTTCGCACGCGCACACACTCAAATATTCCACGTGCTCCGCGCTCACATTTTGCTGGGCCCGCGTGCTTTAGCACCGCTGCTATGACTCCATCCTGTCACTGTCAACCCACTGGCCATTCAACATCTAAACAAGTGGAGCTTTAACGCTGGCAGCATTAGCGCTTTGCTTAATATCAGTATCAGTGATTAATGACAGTGATAGCCATATTGTGCAATAGACAGAATCAACGCCTCCAGGCTTACTCATTTCATTCTGTAAGACATAATGCAGACACGTAGTATTTCAAACATAATGCAGACTACATCAGGATTCAGACGATAACATTATGCACATTACACTGAATTTCCAGTCAGTGGAGCCACATGTCAGTGGCTAACTGCTGACCTATGGCAGAATGCAGATACTCACTTCCATGTGCATTATGAGTCTGCAGAAACAAACTAATCTACTGCTAATGCATTATAGTTTCACCTTAAAGGAGACCAGAAAGTGCCAGTATGACTAGAAAAAAACAAGTTTCAGCTAATTCATTTAGTCCATGGTTGCGTTTGAACAGTCTTATTTGCTTATTCGGAAGGTTCCTACCGGAGTGAAATTAACCGGAAGTAAAAACTATGAGTCATGATAAGAGCTGTTCGAATTCTCTTGATGATAGGAAAGGAGCTTGAGTTTTCCTATATTATCTCCTTTAGCTTGGGGTACACTGGACCATACTTTACGAATGGAAATTAGATAATACTGTAATACTGTATTTTGCTTGGTTGCAGTCGGATTCTCTTTGCAATTTTTTGGACAGCAGCCCACTTGTTTTCCTCTGTCCTTATACACGTTAGTTCAGTTTGGTACAATTAATGTACTTGTATGGAAGAAAAGAAAGGCTATGTTGCTGTTACATTTTATAAGCAGGCAATTATCAATATAAATCGTTAAATGAACCAAATTTCCCTGAATCATATCATTGAATAATTTGACTTTGAAAACCATCTATGTTTATGCAGTCTGAATTACCCCCTGCCCTTACACATTTTGGGAGAGCAATTTACAAGTATTGCTTTGAACAGTTTTTTCTGAGTTTACTCAAATTCAGAGGTGAAGTATCTGAACTCTGTTCTTTGTTTGTTCAGATAACAATAATAGATAGAGCAACACAGGACTTGTGTCACCTGATATCTTAAGTCCTGTCTCACGGTTACTCAAGTCATGTGTTGTAATGCATTTATTTTCACGGGTACAAAGTACAAACAGTGAAAACAAAAAAGTATTTTATTAAATTGTCTTCAAAGGTGGATACAAAGAAAAACAGAAACTACAGTTTGGAAAAATGGCTCTAAACTATGGTAAATCTATGAAACACAGCTATTTAACAAAATATTAAGTAGTGACTGCATTTCACAGTTTGTTGCCATATTTAATCCTAATGGCCTTTGAAAGATGTATTAAAAGGTGAGTGAACAGAATATTCCAGAACCCTCTGCTGAACCAGAGCTTCTATGTCCAACTAACAAATCCTTAAATTCTTTGAGCATTGAAAACTACATTTCACAGGAAGCCAATATATCGATACTTTCAAACAAACACCCACTTGATTGCTGTCCAGACTAAAGATTATTTGTCCCAACAGTGTGTCAGTAGTGTGTCTTCCTAATCTCCCTAATGAGGACATGCATCCTCCAGCTGCAGAAAAGTTAACAGTTGACGCTGACACTTAAGAAGGGTGTCATGCAATCTGCTGAACACACTTTACACACCCTGCACACTGCGCTGCTGACATTAACATGCAGCTTCTATCAGCCTCCCGCCGCGCTGTATTTACCTGCAGGCTGTCCCATGTGATCCTGCAGGAGCGCACTTTAATTTTGCTGCATTGTCCTTCAACAGTAAATTCCTGTACCAGATCCACCTCATTCCACTCCATCCTCTCAGCCTCGCAGAGAATCAGCAGACCTCTATGCTTTCAGATGGACAAAATGTTGCCGGAGGCTTGACAGGGAGACGCTCAGAGGGAGAGCAATCCTTATCACAACTTTCCCTCTCGTCCGCCCGATGATGTGCTGTGATTTACGACAATCTCGCTCTATCTCTCCCTCTCTCTCCCTCCACCCACCTCACCTCTCTCATAGAAACTCTCTCCAGCATTGGTGTGTTCTCGTATGACGTGTAGAGCCCACTGCATTCAATTACCACAGAGCAAACATGTATACACCATAAACCAGTACATAAAGAGATGATCCAATCGCATTTTATACAACTTCCTTTTTTCTCTCTATCCATCCATGGAACTACACCTCCTCTCTTCCTACACCTATAAAGATACTGTAGAGTGGTGCAGGAGTGAGTCCCTAAACCCAGAATTGGGTTTACATTTGACCAATTCCGTTTCCCTCTTCGTATATGTAATTTTCGTTATTTTGAGCATGGTTAGTTTTTGGTTAGCAGCCTGAAATCAAATCTATGGTTAACACAAGCTTATGAGTTTTATTTAGGTTTTGTTCCATGACATAAAATACGTCAATAAATAACCCACTGGTGAATGTCTGAAGCGTTTACGTGTCAACTGGTGGTCGCTATCAAGTGGTTAAATGAGACTACTAAATGTGATGGCGCCGAACAATAGCCGCCTTTAGCTTAGCGGTTGTGTTAATATGCGGAGATTATCCTGCTAACCATAACGTGTAAGTATCATCAAAAGTATGAAACGTGAGTTTGCCTCAGATCTCTTTGTCTGCAATATTCCAAAAAGAAATGGAAAAATCCCTTTGCATTTTCTCAAGGGAGCTTTAGGCTGCATTCACATGATAGGCGATTGTTCCTCGGTCACCGCAAGGTTGGGCGCAAAAAGAAAACAGCCAGTTATGTTGTGTTTCTCTGGCCGAATCTGCTAGCTTGCGCCGCTACATACAGCTGTCCTCTGACCGGTTGCTCTTTAAAAGGTCAGCTGTTAAGATTTCAATAATTTGAACTTTGAGCGGAGCGCTCAGTGAAAATGTTGAGCCCTTTCATAAAAAACAGAATGGCGACGACAGTCAAGGCACAC
>NW_011361030.1:0-3927 GCF_000735185.1 Notothenia coriiceps
GGGGGGAGTAAATCACAGCCTGAGGGTATCAGGCGTGCCACAACAAGCCCGTTGAGTCAGAGCGGTGGCACCTGTTTGGTCCTGTGACAGCTCAGGATCATCAAGACAGTGGAGATGGATGGTGGGCTGGGAGGTGCGGAGCAACCCTTTTTTTTCTCTCTCTCTTACATAATACACACAAACACACACTCTCTCAAAGGGGGCTGTTTTTGGAACAAGCTCTGTAGTTTCTAAAAATACCCAGGAGTGTGTACGTGTCGGTGTGTGTGCTAATGGAGTGCACAGATGAGTATGCAACAGAGTAGTTTTAGGCTATGATACAGTCTGAGGGCCTGGTGTCTGCTTGAGATTCACTATAAGTGCCAGAGTGTGTTGCTTATCGCTGAACAACAACCTGCAGGGTGTGAGTCGACGTGTCAGACAACATGAAGGCTTGTCTATGATGATAGATGCCGGCGTGGGTTGTATATAATTAAAACAGGTAGGTCATTAATCATGTATAATAAAGATTCGCGTATTAGCATCTTTGTATAACTTCCTAGTCAGATTTCTTTGTAAGAATTGTTGTTGTGTTAAAACCCTGATACCAAGTCTTGTGTTTCTATGTAACGTATTAAGAAAAGGAGCTTCACCTAAAACATGCCAAGGGAATAGAATAATACATGTTTTCAGTGTATGGGCAGATGCTTGGATGATGATATAAAAGCCTAAGTTAAAACCAAGTATTTTATTAACTACAATTATTTTTGACCCACTTGTGAATTAGAATCAAGGTAGGCTAAAATAAGGAAAGAGCTAGCAGCACCCAATAATGCAGTAACTTCACTAATAATGTAATACAATGTCCTGACTGATGATTTTAGTTTAATGCATATCTTTCTGATAATCATAGACTGTAAATAGGAAGTGGACTCAGTAACCCTGCAGCCCCCTAATGGTTTGTGCACTAGGGTTTCTATGAATCTAATTCTGGCCGTCGCCATGTTGGCTTTTAGACACAAAGAAGGAACAACAAGAGGGTGGAGTTCAGTACAATCACACTTCTATGAACTTAAAATGAAAGCGATTATTAGTTTATTTAATAAAAGAGCACATGTTCAATGTGAAAAGTGACAGTACCTATAGATTAGTTGCAATTTGGTGCTATATATGTACATATAATTAAAAAAAATCAATTAAAAAAATCAAAAAATAATCTTTTTTTTAAAAACACCTTTAATTTCAGGGGGCCTCCAAGACAATGGTAGGGGAAACACTGGACTTGGTGAGCCTGCAGCCTCCTAATGGTTTGTGCACTAGGGTTTCTATGCATCTAATTGTAGTCTGGCCGTCGCCATCTTGGCTTTTTGACACAAAGAAGGAAAAACAAGAGGGTGGAGTTCAGTACAATCACACTTCTATGAACTTAAAATGAACTCCTGTGAAATGGAGAAAGTCCTAAGGCACAAACAGTGTGCTTTTGACTTGTCAATCACATGGTAGCCCCGCCTTAAAATATATCCTTGTTGTCTATTTGAGTCTAAACTGGACTATAATGCACCAAATACTATATTTATGCTAACTGCATTTCATTGTCTCAGTACTTGTACGCTGTGCAATGACAATAAAAGATGAATCTTATCTAATCTAAATGTGAGGAAAACTTGCGATTGAGACCATTTACTCATTCGGAAAAGGAGGTAAAAGATTGACTAGCTATCTAGGCCATGTTTGCAAATATGAATTTACTGTCAAATGATAATCTTTCAGGAGGCATGGCACTAACAGTATTATAAATGTGGTATACTTTCACACTTTCTGAGAAGGAAAAAAGCAGATTTATTTCTCGTTATCCATCGCAATATGACATCGCCAGTATAAGACCCCCCTGAAATGAACGTTATTATGCTATCAGTGATTGCATTTTTTTACATTATTGGTCAAGTAATTCCATTATTCAGTTTTATTAAATTTTCGATCAGGTCGAGTGTACATTTTATCACGTTTTCAGGAAGTATCTAATTATTTTGGGCAGGCTGATAAACATGTCTGGGGAGGGAATTAGTGGTGGCCTGTTTAGTGTGTTTCCCTCAAACATCATGCAGGGGGAAAGCCAGGTAACAGTGTGTATCCTTACCCGTTCCTTTATGTATTCACTAACACAGTTACCGCCATATCAGCTCCAGCTCCGCAGAGCTCTGGATAAATTCATCTTAAAGCTAACCAACTGCTCTATCTCCCTCTCTCTCTTTCTCCTCTGCTCGATTTTCCAAGTAATGTTGTTGGCTTGGCTACGACCCTGGATAACCTCAAAAACAAATAAACAAGTCTGCTTACAGAAACCTGTGAGCTTGTTTATGTCCTGCTTTCATTAAGACAATAAACCTTCTGTCCTAAAAAAGGGGGCAAGGCGGCCCGTCGTTATGTAACACAGGGAAATATGGTGCATCTGCTGATATGTTGTAAATTCACTCTGGACCATGATTGTTCAACAAAGCTCACTTGTCCCTGTGCCGTGCCGAAGAAGGAGAAAAACACCTTACTTGAATCCTGAAACAAGAAGCTTCTTTATTGCTGTGTTTCTTTCAAGCCGAGAAACTGATGCAGCGTTCTTATCAAGTGCACTTTGAGGTTATTTTCAACAAGCACAGATACAGCTGAAACACGTTTTACCTGTGCTGTTAGAGAAATGGCAATACATATCTCAACTTCTGTCTATTTCTACTTGCAAATAACAAGGTGCTTTTTACCAAGAAAGCCAAAGACTGCAGGTTTTACTGCGAACCAGGTCGACCCCTGTTGAGCATCTTTTGTCATTTAAATATGGATTTTTTAAATGTATGTAATAACTGGGTGTATTTAGCTATGTTGTATTTCCTGTACACACAAAACATGTTGGACTTTTGTTCACCCTGAAGTTATTTTTAAATGTTTTTCCCATTTTAACTTTGAGGTTTTTGCTCGTGCATTAAAAGTGTTTAATGGCAGTGTGTGTTTTATGCTGTATAGTCCGTAAAACCCCCTTTGGACAAAATGTATAATTTGTGATATATGGCTTTATAAATACAATTTGATTGAATGTGTGTGTATAGTTTTGACTAACAAATAACACTACGGATAAAAACTGATTATCCCCCAAGCTAGCAACAACAACAACAAGCTTTTTGAACATCAAAGCATGTAAACATGTCACAGTAGAGGCACTACATACAAATATGAACCTTAACAATCAGCATAATAGGGCCCCTTTAAGGTGAACTGACTTTGAATGTTTTCCAGCTATTTTAAAGGTCCCATGTCATGCTTTTCCGGTTATTACCCGTCCCCCTGTGTGTTATGAAGGTTTTTCTGCATGTAAACGGTCTACAGAGTCAAAACCCTCAAAGTATACCCTGTAGCGAGTAAAACTCTAACACAGAGAAGACCTCCCCAAAACGCCTCGTTGGAGATTCGTCACTGTCCATTGATTCTTCCGGGTACCGCATGATGTCATGCGTTACCCGGAACCAAATGGACCAATCCGTGGAGCCGTTACGTTACGTCCGCGGAGCCGTTACGTTAAGCCCCCGCTGATTGGTCCAAATTGACCAATCCACGGACTTCCTCACACACACACTCAGTGCAGGCAGCTCTGCTGATCTCTCCTCCCTGGCTGCAGGCTGATAACAGACAGTTGGGATCGCGGTGAAATTCTCTCTGCAGACCCATTCTCACAGCGTTTATCAACCTTTTTCTTACTCAATATCAAGCCACACTTATTGTTTTTACTTCGGCTGTGACTTTGTGTGCGCTCAGGGTGAGTTTGGCTGTGTTTCGCTGTCTATCGCTAAACAAGGAAACAACACCTCCAAGGAGCTCAGCGCGATTCACAACGTCCCGACCAATCAGAGCACACTGTGCTCACAGGGGGGGTGGGGGCTGGAGCTACTGGAGCTACAACGAGTTGTT
>NW_011361031.1:0-1498 GCF_000735185.1 Notothenia coriiceps
CATGGGGTTGGCAGGACCCCCGGCAGAAGAGTAGTCTGCGGGACCTCCAACGGCACAGGACATGGGGGATGTCGGGGTAAAAGGCGAGTCTTTGGCCTGGAATGGTCCGGTACCAAAGGCGAGTCTTGTCGGCTGGAATGTTCGGTACCGAGGGCCGAAGTCATGGACGCGAGGTCAATCGTAGTCCCAGCGGCCTGAGGTTCAAAGCCTATCATCCCCTGACGGACCAGGAGGCGGGCCCGGTCCGGGAGAGGCACAGGACAGCCCGTCATGCCGGCGGCTGAGACGCCTCGTGGAGCCAGAGGACAACCAGAGGCAGGCTGCGGTCGAGGGACACCCCGACGGAGCCAGGCATCGCTAGGCGTAGAGGTTCAGGAGCACCGCGCTCTCAAGGGAGAAGTTAAGGTGAAGAGCTCAGAGAGAGTCCAGAGGTCGAAGTTCAGAGGAGCAGGTCACGGGAAGAGTTCGAGAGGAGCAGCTCGCTGGAGAGCGTTCGAATCTGAGAGTTGCGAGGAGAGCTTCGGCCGACGAGTCAGTATGGAGAGGTCAGAGGAGTTCAAGGACGGAGTCGGAGGAGAGAGCTCAGGAAGAGCCCTACAAGGGAGAGTCGCAGGGGAGAGCTCAGAGAAGAGCTCAGGGGAGATTTCAGAGAAGAGCTCAAGGCTCGGGGATAGAGGCTCAGGGTAGAGGTTCAGGGGAAAGTTCAGAGGAGAGTTCAGAGGAGAGTTCAGGGACGAGTTCGAGGGGAGAGGTCAGGAGGAAAGTTCAAGGAATGGGCTCAAAGGGAGAGCTCCAGTCTGCGACGCTCTCCGTCAGGAGAGCCTCAAGGCGGGAGAGTTCAGAGGCGGGAAGTTCGGCTGGTAGAGCTCTAGGGAGAGCTCAGTAGAGCGTCAAAGGCAGGCTGAGAGTCGTGGAGCAGAGGACACGGACAGGCCAGGCTAGCGGTCGAGGGCTACAGGACAGTCGTATGGCCGGCATGAGGTCGTGAGTGAGGCAACCGACATGCAGGCTGCGGTCGACGAGCACAGGAGACCGGCACAGGCCAGGTCTCGGTCTAGCAGGACGCGGCAAGATCCAAACGGCGACCGGCTGAGGACGTTGGGATACAGGACACAGGGCAACCTCTGCAGGCGTGGAGCAGATGAGAAGACGCACACGGGCGTGCTGCGGTCGAGGGCCCAAGAGACGGTTGGTTGTACAGTTCCGGGACAGTAACCTCGCCCAGGCGTCTGAACGGAGAAGACGGCTCCAGGCGGTTTGGGGATACAAGGACACGGGCAACCCCTCGCAAAAGGGGCAGTCTGATGGAGAAGACGGCAAGGACGGTTGAGGTACGGAACAGGGCAACCTCCAGGGCGTCTGATGAGAAGACGGCCCCCAGGACGGTTGGGGTACAGGACTCGGCAACCTCCAGGGCGTCTGATGAGAAGACGGCCCCCAGGACGTTTGGGGTACAGAACAGGGCAACCTCCAGGGCGTCTGACGAGAAGACGGCCCC
>NW_011361031.1:1541-1831 GCF_000735185.1 Notothenia coriiceps
GTCCCGTTGGAGGTCCCGCAGACTACTCTTCTGCCGGGGGTCCTGCCAACCCCATGTCCTGAGCCGTTGGAGGTCCCGCAGACTACTCTTCTGCCGGGGGTCCTGCAAACCCCATGTCTTGTCCCGTTGGAGGTCCCGCAGACTGCTCTTCTGCCGGGGGTCCTGCCAACCCCATGTCCTGTGCCGTTGGAGGTCCCGCAGACTACTCTTCTGCCGGGGGTCCTGCCAACCCCATGTCCTGTGCCGTTGGAGGTCCCGCAGACTACTCTTCTGCCGGGGGTCCTGCCAAC
>NW_011361031.1:2099-2523 GCF_000735185.1 Notothenia coriiceps
CCGGCCTCCGGAGCTGTCCGGTCTTCGCCCTCGAGCCCGGTCCCCTGACTTTGCCCACTGTGGTCTTCACCCCTCCTCGAACTCTGTCTTGCCCCCGGGCCGTCCGCCCCGAGACCCCCTCCTCGAACTCTGCCTTGCCCCCGGGCCGTCCGCCCGAGTTCCCCTTTTTGAACTCTTCCTTGCCCCCGGGCCGTCCGCCCGAGTTCCCCACCTTGGTCTCTGCCTTGCCCCCGGGCCGTCCGCCCTCCACCCGTCCTCCAGACCCCCTCCAGCCACCCTGCTGGACTTTGTTTTTTGGGACGTCTGGGATCCGTCCCTTGAGGGGGGGGGTTATGTCACACTCCTAAGTTATGTCACGTTGGTAATTTTGTATGTTTGGGTTTTGCTGTCATGTTTTTCTCCTGGGTTATTGTCTGGTCCTTTT
>NW_011361031.1:2729-3520 GCF_000735185.1 Notothenia coriiceps
CACACATTGGCTTCAGCTGATATTTAAATGCATTTATCTTAACTATCCCCCTTATTTAAAGCAGTATTTCGTACCCTACTCGTCAAATCATCAAGTTAGACATTCTGTTCAGATTGATTTCTCTGTCCCCTCTGCAAACAAATTGATTGGCAGAAGAGCGTTCATTTTCAAAGCCCCAACAGACTGGTGTTACGCAGAGTGAAGCAGGTAGGACCCAAACGCAGATTACACTTGACGATACCTTTATTTCAAGGACTTTAAATAAACTTGGACAAACAAAACACTCTTCGGTGAACTGGGTCACATACAAAAGAAGCACCAACACTGAAGACAGGAAGAGACTAAATACAGGGAGGGGTAATCATAAGACGAGAAACAGCCGGGCAGNAATACTGCTTTAAATAAGGGGGATAGTTAAGATAAATGCATTTAAATATCAGCTGAAGCCAATGCGTGTGTCTTCTTACATTTAAAGAAGGCCATTTAAGTTGGTTATACATTGTGCAGTGATGTGTACGAAAAGGACAACCAAGAACAAATCTGCATAGTCTGTTGTAGGCTATGTTGAGTGGAGCAAGATCTGATTTATGTGCATTTTGGTAGACAACATCACAATAGTCCATAATCGGAAGAATAAGTTGAGAAGCAATTCTCTTTCGGACACTGAGCGTAAAACAATTGCGAGAGCGGTGTAAAACAGCGATTCCGTAATGGACTTTTTGTATTACATGCTTTATATGTAGTTTAAATGAAAGTTCAGAGTCTAGCCATACACCAAGATATTTAAAGCT
>NW_011361031.1:3533-10125 GCF_000735185.1 Notothenia coriiceps
ATCTGATTTATGTGCATTTTGGTAGAGAACATCACAATAGTCCATAATCGGAAGAATACGTTGAGAAGCAATCCTCTCTCGGACACTGAGCGTAAAACAATTGTGAGAGCGGTTTAAAACACAGATTCCGTCACTGACTTTTTGTATGACATGCTTTATATGTAGTTTAAATGAAAGTTCAGAGTCTAGCCATACACCAAGATATTCAAAGCTATCAACTTTATGCAGAGAAGTGCCATCCGTACATGTTATTACTACATTAGGTTTGGATTCGCAATACGTACTTTCAATTCGTGGAGAGATCAGAGAGCAGATATAAGAAGGTAGTTTACCCAGCATGCCTTTGTAGATGAACGTGTACCAGTGACTGAGCCTCCGTACAGTGAGTGAAGGCAGACCTGCCCTGGCATACAGGGTACAGTGATGAGTCAGTGCTTTACAGTTAGNTTGAGCCCCGCGTGAAAGACAAGGATAAATTGTATTTACTAAATGAAAGAACAGAGTAATTTAACAACATGAGTGGAATACGACTCTGTGACAGTATATATAGGTAGGTTTAGTATAGACGGTTTAAGTCTAGACGAGAAGTAGCCTAAATTATAGAATGTCCTGACGATAGTCGTCGTTTTGATGACGAATTGTTTTGTTTACAATAGTAGCCCAGAAAACATGGTCCCGTCTTCGAGTTAGTTGGATTACATATATGTACGATTCCTACCGTGAAGGACGTTATTCAACTAACGAAATTTATAGACACCCTTTTGTTGGATCAACAGGTCAGACTGTTTTCCATTAACAACCACACATTGCTTTCTACTGTGAAGGTACGAGTTAAACCATAACACTGTATTACTAGAAAGGCCAATGCCGTGAAGTTTATCCAAGAGCAGATATCGATCAACGAAATCAAAGGCTTTTGTCAAGTCAATAAAAATGGCACCTGTGATTTCACCTTCATCTGCAGCAGAGAACAAGTCATTCGTAAATTTAAGTAGGGCAGTTGTTGTGGAGTGATTAGGCCTGAAACCAGATTGAACCGGAGATAAAATATTATAAGTATTGAGATAATGTGACAGTTGATTATAAATTATTTTTTCCAAAACTTTGGAAATAGAACAGATAAGAGATTGGTCTATAATTATTTGTATCAAGTAAATCACCACCTTTATGCAGTGGAATGATGCATGCACATTTCCAAATAATTGGAAATTGGAGTAATAATAACTCACAGGTGGACAAAGACAGGTTGAACAAATCAGCAAGTGGGTACATGAGAATATGGGAAGCCAATTTTATGAACCTGTTTTCTATACCATTGAGTCCTGCACTGCCATCCACTTTTAATTCTGTGATAGCATTATGAACTTCGTGTGGTAGAATCTTCTTAAAAGAAAAAGAACTGTTGCAGTATGAGTTACTATTAGAAATACCAGTCGTCAAATAGGAGTCAGATAGTAGTGTGGAACATATACATTAGCGAAATGCTGATTAAATATTTGGGCAATGGATAATGGGTCATGAATTATTGTATCAGCCGTTCTTATTTTATTAATAGAATGTTTACCTGATTTACTTAAAATAGATTTAATTTTAGTCCAAAATTGCTTGGGATTCTTAAAGTCCGATGTGAGAGATTCTTTATAGTAGTTCGATTTAGCATTTCGGGTTTTGGTTTTACTCAGATTTCGAAGATGCCTGTATACTTCCCAATCGGCTATAGTTCTTGAATGACGATATATCGACCATGCTTTATCTCTTTCTCTAAAGAGACTGATGAGTTCAGAATTGATCCAAGGGAGATGTTGACCTTTGACCTTAACCGTTCTCACAGGTGCATGTTTGTTCATGACATCAGTGAGCTCTTTATGCAGAAAATCCCAAGCATCTTGTACAAAAGGTATTAGTTGAAATCTGTCCCAATTAAGGGCAACAACATCATTAATAAATAAATCAACATTACATTTTTTATATTGTCTGATTTTGACTAGTTTTGGAGGTAGTTTAATTAATTTGATTTTCCATACGCAATAAACAATTGAATGATCGCTGAAGCAATCCGACATGACACCAGCTTTTAAGATTCTGTCAGGGTGTGACACCAGTATCCAGTCAAGCAGAGATTGGGTTCTGAGAGTGATACGAGTTGGCTCATTAATTAGCTGTTTAACATTTAGACTACTGAAAAGTTTTTTCTCTCTATCAGATGATTTATCCAACCAATTTTTGTTGAAATCACCAAGCAAGATTATTTCATTTCCACAGGAAATGGAGTTGATAGTGTCAATTATATGGTTAAAAGACTCTGCAGGTGAAGAAGGTGGCCTATAGATGCTACCTATAGTTAAGCATTTATTTTCATGAAAAATAATTTTAAGAAAAATGCATTCAAAATGTAGAGGCTCTATAGAAGTAGCAATTAGCTCAGTCACAAGGTCAGAGGAGACATAAATAGCCACACCTCCACCCCTGCTGCATCTATCAGATCTGTAAAGCAAATAATTTGTGATTTCTAGTTCACTATCGGAAATGTTACTACTAAGCCAAGTTTCAGAGTGTGATGATTTTAGGTTTATGTAGAACAACCCATATCCGAAGTAAATCAATTTTGGGCAATAGACTCCTGATATTCAAATGAATGATTTTTATACCCTTTAATTCATCCAGTCTGGAAATAATAGCAAATAATGTTCCTGTCACTTGTTACACATACAGGACTGTACATGTGATTCATGATTGTAAAGATTGCAAGATTCAACCATTAATGTAAAACAGACATACAAAACATTCACACACAAAAAGAAAAATACAGAAAAACACAAAACAACCTTTAAGAAGGCCCAGCAGCCCTGGACACCAAATCCCAGAGCATTACCATGAATAAACTTAAACATAAACATAATAAATAATTACACAGAGCTCAGTCTGCATTACGAAGAGGATAAAGAAGTCATAGCTCAAAGAAATTCATCCGAACGAACATAAACATTATTTAACAATAACAGCCACTCGGGGCAGTATTGCAATAGTAGTGGGCTCTAACGTGCCAAAGAAGAAGAAGTGACGCCAACGCCACTGTAAAATGTAAACAAACAACACAACTGAAAGAGCCAGGCGGGTGCCCACCTGTTTTTTAATAAACACAAAAGAGAGTGTCAACAACATCTCAGCAGTCATGACACGTCACGTAAACAGGTCTCTGTTTTTAGAGAAGATGAGAAAAATAAAAAACAAGGGAAGAGAAGAGAGCATCATAACTTATCAAGAACCGAAAAACGTTATTCAATCCAAGTAACTGCTACATTGCTCACTATAACATCTAATCTATAGAAGTATTACACAAATCAATAAAATAGATATTTAGTGATCTATATCAAACTGCACCAAAGTAGTGGACCGACCAACATCAGTACGGAGAAGTGTGTATGTGTTATGTGTGTGTCCGTGAAAAGAAGAGGAGCAGGGTGACCTCTCAACTGTTGACTGTGTGTGAACTCCCTGATGAGCTGAGGGGACGTTTGTGTCTGAAGCACGGGATATGAGGCAACAGGAAGTAGCCCGCTACAATGTGTGAGGACAGTAGCAAAGAAAACTGCAGAGATTCAGAATAAACACAACCTGAATAGCACACAGTGGGAGTACACAAATAAAAAATCAACATGAACGTCTACAATGTATAAAATCTCATAAGGAAATTTCAACACCTGCAGTAGGATTATTATTTTTTTTATTTTTTTAAAGGCTCTCTTTGGATGGCTGGGAGTCTCATAATGAGCTATTTTAGCTGTCACTGTCAGAATCACCTCTGTTATCGAAATGTCAAACAATTTACAGAAAACCTTGGTTTTTGGCTGGATAATATAAATACAACTACTAAAGGCTGGTAGTTGGTATCCAGTAGGTATGTGCCGCTTTTCCTCAATCATGTGCATTTAACTCCTGTGTAGTTAATTCCTTTTTTCTATATATAATTACATTAATGAACAGCAGCACAAAGGAAAATTCAACATACTCCAAAACATTGTTTATTCTTGACCCAGACACCAGTTGACAAAAATAATCTCACCCTGCTCCCTATTTAATAGATGTTAACTTCTCAATCATATCATTCTACATATGTTGGATGTTTTATAGGCCAAACTGAAGTATTTTTAGTTGAAGTAAATATATTTCTGCACAGAGATTTATATGTTTCAGCGCATTGTTTAGCTGCTTGGCCAGCTACTGGACCGTTAACTCTCACCAATCTCAAAGTTTTATTCATCGGCTGCAGCAGACAGCTGTTTTTAGTGAAAAGTACCAAATGGCAGACAGAAACAGTTAGCGACTCTCTGTAAACATAATGGAGCATTTAGCAGCCAAGTATTTCCCTCAGGAGTTGTTAGACAACAAAAAAGAATAGTGAATATCATCATTTGGTTGGATGACACATGTTCCTTCTTAACTTCTGGATTTGTAAACAACTAACAAGTTCACCATATAACCCTAATTGTGATAATATGTAAATGTTCTGTTCATAACTTCTGGCCAAAAAAGTATTAATTGCCGTTTATTACTTTTGGGTCAATAAATATTATAAATTAAGGATTTGGTGAAACAGTTACACCTAAATCCCCATTCAGACCCAATCATGAATCTGTTGGGGTTCAGAAATGTAACTTATTTATAAAAATGTATGTTGAATAACAAAAAAAAACACCTAATGGACTCTGTGGTGAGATTAATGTGTCAACTGTTCTGTGATGCTAGCAATTAACTTTGATTCGTAAGAAACGTAACCTTGTTCCGTTTTTTAATCCAAGAATTGTTGTATTCAACATGGATGAGAATAGGAAGAAAGCACCTTTTCAATTTCAATTGAAAACAATGAAAACAAGGGGAAACCCCATGTGTTGATGAACATCCATACCAACTAATAAATTGGCCTTTTTTCAATAAAACACACAGTACAGTTTACCCAATAATAGATCCTAAAGGTTGGAATTTTCAGTGCAAAAAAAATCAATTTTTTCAACTCTTAGACAAATCTGGGAATCTAGTATTATATAAATAATGGTATCAATTCAAATCAATCAAAAAGCATTTTAGATTTTCTGAGATTTCCTATTGTAGTTATCTGCCCCGAGAAAATAAGCGTTTGCAATCAAATTTCTGTTTATTATAATCATAATAATGTGAACGCTTTATTTGGTCTAGGTTTGGCTTTAAATAGACCTTCAACTCTGTCAGACAGCCGGGATCCTTCCTGTTTTCTTGAAGCACTTACCTCTGAATCACGACCAATGAGTCACTTTCTTTCGGCTCCTTAAACGGGCTGAAGGTAGTCTTCGGTAGGAGTGTGATTGTGAATTCATTTATAGACGGGGTGATTCATCACATGAATACTGAGTGATGAATGCCATTCTTTGTTGGGGGCAGGCTTCCCATTATCCACTCAGACAGGCTCTCTGTAAATCAGTGTCAGGGACTTTGTGATGTTTGGTTCACGTAACTTAAAATCTGTCTCTATTCATCTATGTTAGATTTCCTCCTCTAATCATACAAAGCAATTATATCGTTTTCTAAAAAGCCTTGCAAAATGGTGGAGTACACACACACAGAAATCATTTCAGCCTTCATTTTCAAACAGTTTCTATTATAGTGGCACAAACCGGGGGTGTACACAGCACTATACCTGCAGTGTACAAGACGGTAAAACCACAAGAGTGCCAAAAGCACTCACCCAAAATATCCCATCTTAAATGATACCCTAATGTGCTCTAACAGCACACTAGTCAGAGAGAACCACGAGTTGCAAGCCTTAAAGGTCCCATGTCATGGCCATTTCCACTGATCATAATTCCATTGTTGAGGTCTACTAGAAAAGATTTATATTGTGCAATTTTCCAAAATCACTTTGGTTTCTCATACAGCATCTCTGTAAACTACGTGTATTCACTGAATGGCTCGTTGCAGCTCCAATAGCTCCAGCCCCCACCCTCCCTGTGAGCACAGTGTGCTCTGATTAGTCGGGACGTTGTGAATCGCGCTGAGCTCCGTGGAGGTGTTAGTTCCTTGTTTAGCGACAGCGAAACACAGCTAAGCTCACCCTGAGCACACACAAAGTCACAGCCGAAGTAAAAACAATAAGTGTGGCTTGATATTGAGTAAGAAAAAGGTTGATAAACGCTGTGAGAATGGGTCTGCAGAGAGAATTTCTCCGCAATCCCAACTGTCTGTTATCAGCCTGCAGCCAGGGAGGAGAGATCAGCAGAGCTGCCTGCACTGAGTGTGTGTGAGGAAGTCCGTGGATTGGTCAATTTGGACCAATCAGCGGGGGCTTAACGTAACGGCTCCGCGGACGTAACGTAACGGCTCCACGGATTGGTCCATTTGGTTCCGGGTAACGCATGACATCATGCGGTACCCCGAAGAATCAATGGACCGTGACGTATCTCCAACGAGGCGTTTTGGGGAGGTATTTTCTGTGTTAGAGTTTTACTCGCTACAGGGTGTACTTTGAGGGTTTTGACTCTGCAGACCGTTTACATGCATAAAAACCTTCATAACACACAAGGGGACGGGTAATAACAGGAAAAGCATTACATGGGACCTT
>NW_011361032.1:0-246 GCF_000735185.1 Notothenia coriiceps
TTTGAGTCCCCTGGCGGCGTGGTGTGTTACTGATGGTAGCCTTTGTTACTTTGGTCCCAGCTCTCTGCAGGTCATTGACTAGGTCCCCCCGTGTGGTTCTGGGATTTTTGCTCACGGTTCTTGTGATCATTTTGACCCCACAGGGTGAGATCTTGCGTGGAGCCCCAGATCGAGGGAGATTATCAGTGGTCTTGTATGTCTTCCATTCTCTAATAATTGCTCCCACGGTTGATTTCTTCACACCAA
>NW_011361033.1:0-4661 GCF_000735185.1 Notothenia coriiceps
TGTGTGTGTGTGTGTGTGTGTGTGTGTGTGTGTGTGTGTGTGTGTGTGTGTGTGTGTGTGTGTGTGTGTGTGTGTGTGTTAATGGCAGCTGTAATGAGTTAGATTGTGTGAGAGTTTATTTGGACACTTGGAGTCCTGCTGGTTCTTCATCATCATCATCGCTCCGTGCTGCTGGAGGTGACGGAGTGATTAAAGCTCGGCAGGTGAAGCCGCGCTGACACTTGGTGTGTGGGTGTTTGTGTGTGTCTGATGAGACGTTCGAACTGGAGTCGGGGTTAAAGGAGCATTACCAGAGCTGGTTGAGGGGGGGGGGGTTCGCTCGCCTCCTTCTCACCTGTCACGTCCCATCTTCTCCTCACCGAACATCCACAACACACACACTCGGGATGTGACAGGAGCTTTTACCTCCCCACACACACACACACACACACGCACACGCACACACAGGCCATGGAGGGAGGTGCCACACTGTTTGCATATCACATATGTATCCATCATGACAATCTCTTTATTCCACTACAGTATTTAGTTGTACTTTCTTTTAGCTTGTTTCACTTCCTCTGCACTTCTTTCACATCAGTCTTGCTGCAGTCTCTTTTATTTCTACTCTGTTTCTTCTTATAATATATTCTTGTTGCTTTGTTGGAGGAGCCTGGGACTTGATGACATTAATAAGCCTCTGAACTTTGAACATGGGTGTGTTTACAGAAAACCGAAACCAAATGTATCGCTCAACGATTTTACATCGAGAAAGAAATGTCTCATTTACCTCTTTGGAAAACGTGCAAGATATTTGGATGAAGTCGTGAAAACCCATCAGTTAAGATTCTCCTTCAAAGTCACTCGTAATGAGAACAAATGATGACAAACTGAAATGATGCCACAGTCAAATACCTATTTTTATATTTATTTGTATCCGTCTTTCACTAATTCACAAAAACATAGACTTAATGTCAGCGGGAATATCTGCAAGTTAGTTCAAAGGTTTCTAAAATGATGAAGCAGAACAGTACGGTGGCCAACAGGTGCAAACGAGCCCAGAACATTTCTATTAGGAGAAACACGCTGCAGCTTCAGAAACCATGCAGATACACAAACGCTCCAAAACACATGAAGAGACATCTTCAGCAACATACTTCATGTGATTCCTTCTGATGTCACTGCAGATCTGCTGTAAGCTAGCTAGCTAATGTAGCTAACCTATTATTTTAAGATATACTGACACACACTTACAGTTATGAGACAGATTTGGTCCGCGAGACTGACAGTTAGCCGATCAACGCAGATCAACAAAGTTAATTAATTGTATTGAGCATTTTTCAACTCGTGCCATAACTGCTAATATGTTTACATGACAACGCCATGTTAAACCAAAAGGCAAACTATGAACGTTACACTACTTCCAATTCATTTACCAAGTGAGGTTTCACTGTATTTACTGAGCAGTGTTGGGTTTCTTTAAATATATTATTCAACGTGTTTGACTGGTGATGAGTTCTCCTTCACATCTTCTCCAACGTTTTCCAAACTGAGGTCCAGAGACGACATTGAACCTGATTTTTCTGACACTCCGCCCGCCCTCAGCCTGATCTCCTCTCCAACACCTCTTAAGGTGAAGTGGCGTCCGGAGCCTCGGCGCTCTCCTCTCACCACGACTCTGTCATCAGAAAGCGCCGCGGGGGGGGTCTGGAGCTCATCGTTTACACTGGAGCCACATCGAGTGTAAACACACATCCTGAGTCCGCCCCCCCCCCTCGCTGCTCCGCGCTCGCTTCATTTAGCAGCAACAATGTGTCTGAACCCCGACAAGCTGTCGCATCGCCCACTCCTCTGCGTGCGTCCGAGCGCGAACACACATCTGACTGCTCCACCAAACCAAACTCCGCTTTGCGTCTGGACTCCTGCCAGATCGCTCCTCGTACGATTTGATTTGTGAGCGTGATTCGATTCAGGGGAAGTGGAGGGTGTGAGGGAAGAAGATCAGAATCAGGATTAAAGCCAAGTGTTTACACATAAAAGGGATTTGATTTGGAGTATAATGGTGCGTATGTAAACACGGGAAGAGGTTGTAAAGAAGAATTATTTTTTAAACCTATTAACATTTAAAATAATCCTTTTGAAATACATTTCTAAATTGAATACATTCAAATATACATTAAATTATATAAGGAATATACTGAAATACATACTCTGCATTACTTCCCATAGTGAGAGGAATTATCTGTACAAAATTAAATATATAGAATTAATTCAAATGTAGAAAAAAGTAAGTACAAAAAGAATGAGAAATTACTGAAAGAAAATAAAAAATCAAACATTAAAGAAATAGGAAACAAGGAATGCACTTTGCTTCATAATGGTGCAGACACAAACATAAGTTTAAGGTTTTCAGTTTTAAAAAGGGAGCAGATATAATACTATTATTAAACCTATTTAAAAAGAGAAAATGTTTAAAAGAAATACAAATATCCAAAAATGTAGGTCCAATAAGAATATGACCAAATCCTCTGAAAAATGAGATTAATTCTGTGTTTCAGAATTTAAAGTGGAAGAGACGTATTGTTTTGAGACTTTAAAGATACATCCAATAAATAACATCTTCATGAGCTTTAAAGAAAGTTTTAAAGTGACTATATCTTTCAGAAACAAACGTTGTTTTTAATTATATTCAGTAATCCCTCTAACCCTGAACCCACACTGAGACACGAGAGCTGCAGAGCTGATCAGTCCGTTTGATTTCCTGCACGAGGAAATGAGAACAGATTGTTAGGAGACAAGGAACGACTCTGATTACAGACAGCTGCCATTAATGAGGGCTTCCAGCCTCCGGCATCCATCTTTCCATCCATCCATCCATCCATCCATCCATCCCTACATCCATCCATCCATCCCTACATCCTACTCCATCCATCCATCCCTATATCCATCCATCCATACATACATCCATCCATCCCTACATCCATCCATCCATCCCTACATCCATCCATCCCTACATCCATCCATCCATCCCTACATCCATCCATCCATCCATCCATCCATCCATCCATCCATCCATCCATCCCTACATCCATCCATCCATCCCTACATCCATCCATCCCTACATCCATCCACTACATCCATCCATCCATCCCTACATCCATCCATCCATCCATCCCTACATCCATCCATCCCTACATCCATCCATCCATACATCCATCCATCCCTACATCCATCCATTCCTACATCCATCCATCCATCCATCCCTACATCCATCCATCCATCCATCCATCCATCCATCCATCCATCCATCCCTACATCCATCCATCCATCCCTACATCCATCCATCCCTACATCCATCCATCCATCCATCCCTACATCCATCCATCCCATCCATCCATCCCTCCATCCATCCATCCATCCATCCATCCATCCATCCCTACATCCATCCATCCATCCCTACATCCATCTTTCCATCCATCCATCCCTACATCCATCTTTCCATCCATCCATCCATCCATCCATCCCTACATCCATCCATCCATCCCTACATCCATCCATCCATCCATCCATCCATCTTCCATCCATCCATCCATCTTTCCATCCATCCATCCCCTACATCCATCCATCCATCCCTACATCCATCCATCCCTACATCCATCCATCCATCCCTACATCCATCCATAAATCCATCCCTACATCCATCCATCCCTATATCCATCCATCCATCCATCCCTACATCCATCCATCCATCCATCCATCCATCCATCCATCCATCCCTACATCCATCCATCCCTACATCCATCCATCCATCCCTACATCCATCCATCCATCCCTACATCCATCCATCCCTTCATCCATACATCCATCCATCCATCCCTACATCCATCCCTACATCCATTCATCCATCCCTACTTCCATCCATCCATCCATCCATCCATCAATCCATCCCTACATCCATCCATCCCTACATCCATCCCTACATCAATCCATCCCTACATCCATACATCCATCCATCCCTACATCCATCCATCCCTACATCCATCAATCCATCCCTACATCCATCCCTACATCCATCCATCCATCCATCCCTACATCCATCCATCCCTACATCCATCCATCCATCCCTACATCCATCCATCCCTACATCCATCCATCCCTACATCCATCCATCCATCCCTACATCCATCAATCCATCCATCCCTACATCCATCCATCCCTACATCCATCCATCCATCCCTACATCCATCCATCCCTCCTACAATCCATCCCTACATCCATCCATCCATACATCCCTACATCCATCCATCCCTACATCCATACATACATCCATCCATTCCTTCATCCATCCATCCATTCCTCCCTCCATCCCTGCATCCATCCATCCCTACATCCATCTATCCATCCATCAATTCCTACATCCATCCATCCCTACATCCACCATCCATCCCTACATCCATCCCTGCATCCATCCATCCCTACATCCATCCATCCATCCATCCATCCCTACATCCATCCATCCCTACATCCATCCATCCATCCCTACATCCATCCCTGCCCATCCCCATCCATCCATCCTCTCATCCATCTCCTCCATCCCTCATCCATCCATCCCTCATCCATCCATCCATCCATCCATCCTATCCATCCATCCCTACATCCATCCATCCATCCATCCATCCATC
>NW_011361035.1:0-5468 GCF_000735185.1 Notothenia coriiceps
AAAGGTCCTTTTGAGCTTTGAGCTCACACACACACACACACACACACACACACACACACACACACACACACACACACAATGTGAAGCAAAGCTATAGACATTAAAACATTTAAGGGTTCTTTGTAGCCCTCCTAATTCAAGCATAATCACAAACACTTACTCAAACGCACACCACTAATATTCACTGTATTCGTAAACCAGTTCCAAGCTGTTGTTGTTGTTGTTGTTGTTGTATGTGTTTGTGTTTGCAGCATGTGTCTATGCTCTTGTATGAAAAATGTGTTTGATAGCAAGCAAGAGAGAGAAATAGTGAAAGGGAGGCAGAATGAGAGTAGTGGTGTCCGATTATGTGTGTAAAAGTGTGTGTGTGTGTTTGTGAAGTGAGATGGACACAGAGCAACCCAGAACAAATAACCCATTAGGTGGTCATGCTAGCCTCTCAGGGGCAGCATTGTGTTTGTGTGTGGTTTCTCTTTGTGTTTATTGTGTCGGTGTGTGCATGCGAGCTTGTGTGTGTCAAAGATGGAGAGAGGGCCCTCTCTGTGTGACATGATTGGTACGCATAAAAAGCCCCATTCTGCTGACACTGGCAGAAAGACACAGAATGGCGACACACACACACTTCCACACACCCCCCATCCCCCCCCCTTCTCCTGCACCCGCTCGTCTCGCTGCCATCACTTTATTGATTCTTAATGACACCAGAGTCACTGTCATGGATCTACTGTGACCACTCTGCTGGTCCTGTTTCATTATATCTGGAGAGGAAGAGGCAAAGAGACACAGAAAAAGAAACTGTGAGGGTGTGTGTCTGTTTCTGGTTGCCTGCGGACACACACACAAACCCCTATCAGCTCCCTAATTGTCAAATCTTCCCATTCTAATAAATAACACTGAAGGAAAAGTGGTTTAGGATGGCACAACCTCCTAAAACTATGAACCACTCTCCAGTATTTTGCGGGTGAAAAATCTGTTTACCGCTTAGTGATGACTGAATTCATTTCTCGTCCCCTAACAGAGAGCTCTCGCTGCTAAATTGTTCACACATCAGCAGACTTTTAGCTAAATGACTAATGTAATTTGGTTTATCATAATTACTTTCTCCACTCTGGCCAAATGAGCAACAGGGTAAGTCTGTTAGCTCACCCAGCACAGAGACTCATTACAGAGGGAGTTTTGACTGCTACTGGACAATAAATCCACTGCACAAACATGCCGCTGTAAATACTGGATGGATAGACTGATATGGGACCAATTTTGGGCTTTTATCCCAAAAGTAATTTGGTTCAGTCAGCAGTAAAGGTTTAATTTAGTCAAATGTTGCGCAAATGTTGGAAATGTTCCGCCAAGCATGAGAAAACAGAAATGAACGTGTGCTACCATTATCTAGTGTAAATAGATAAAAACAATAGGTACTGGCTTATTACAGAACAGAACAAGTGCAAGTGATGCTTTTCTAAACTGTTGATGCTTTACAACTAATATGGCAATCATATTAAATGAATGAAAAAACACATTCAGTCTTGTCTGGTGTTTATTTGATCACTTTTTGGTGGCACCTGGAGACCGTTGACATCTACCTTGATCCATCTTTTTGACTTTTTGATGTACATTTGCAATATCATTCGTACAATTTGTATTGTACAGTGTGTTTTAAATGTATTATTGTTTTTAATATTATACACACAGCATCCTGAGAGAGGGACCCCTCCTATGTGGCTCTCTCCAAGGTTTTTTCTCTATGCGTTATTTTGGGGTTTCTTTGAGTTTTTACTATTACGATGTGACGGTCTAAGAACAGAGGGTTTAAATATACTGTGCACAATGTAAAGCCCCATGAGAAAAGTTTGTTATCTTTGATTTTCAGCTTTATAAATAACATTCTATTGATTGTTTGATTAAGTAAATGCATATGTCTGTCAATGGGATTTTAAAGGTCACCTATTACGCAAAATCCACTTTTTCATGTCTTTTAAACATAAACATGTGTCCCCTCTGTGGAAAGAGACTCTGAAAGTTTCAGGACAAAAGATTCTCTCTCTTTTTGTCCTGATCCATTTCTATAAAAACCTGTCTGAAAATGAGCTGATCAGATTTTGGCCACTTTATGATGTCATAACAATTTTTTGGCTTGTGTAAACATTAGCCAATTAACCAAATCTCTCTCAGAGGGGCGTGGGGAGGGGCTCCTTATTTTCATCTAAAGTAACAGACAGAGGATCAGCACTTTGGAAACAGGGCTGAAAAAGAGGGGATTATGGGATGCTGCAATGATCTGTTTGGTGTTTGGAGCCAAACACTTCAGAGACATGTTTGGAAATATCTGAGACCTATAATATATTGATGAAAAACAGTATAATAGGGGACTTTTAATCTGAGTTTTCTTTTTACACTTTTTTTTGGTAGTTCAAATCATCCTTGGGGGCATACTGCATCCGGGAGTTCAGGAAGAATCCAAAAACAGCTAATCCATTCCAAGCCAAAGAAGATGGTGGCTATAGATTTACAATTTCACGTTTCTGATGCAGAAATTACTGTAAGGTCCTCGACCGTGGCATGGACAGCTCAGAGCAGAACTCAGCCTGTAAGATTGGACCAATCCAATTATTTCGATATCGAGGGGGGATATGAGTGGCTCCTTCCAATTTGGAATGATCCTGTTTTTGGCTGAAAACTGATTGGCTTTTTCATCTTGACTGCAATTGTTGATAATATATTCATATATACAGTATAGTATATATATTTAACAACATTGAGTATGTAAGTGTGCATCGGCTAGGTATAGGATAAGGGTGTTAGCATAGCTTTTTTTAGCGCTCTATTGACTGACTGGACCCATTTTGAGTTAGCAGTAGTTGGCATTATTATATGAATGAGTGTCACCCTAGTTCTTCTGGCGGTTCTTGTTTTAATTCAATGCACCCACATATGACCTGCAATTCGAACTGAGTCAGAAGAGAGTCAAGACTCAGCAAGATATGCTCTTGTCTTGAAGCTTTCCAACATCATCAGATTTACTGCCACATTGTCTTCATCTACGGCTCGTATAAAAGGCCCCTCAATCTCCGAGTCTTGAGCTGATTTTTTATCTCCCATACATTATTGTATGCTTTAATTTGCACGATACGCCAAATGTGGAAGTAAAAACCATCAAATTAAAACTGATAGTTTGCATTTGAACATTTTTGTCAATGTTTCATTTCAAATGTGTCACAAATGATCATGGAGTCTTTTAAGAACTTAATCCTGAGCTTAAAACTAATTAAAACGCATATTAATGTTGGTGCAAAACCATAAATCTGGATGAGAAAAGCAGATCATTTTATATATGCAGTTCTCTGCATAGATAAAAAAGTTACTACTGTTTAAATCCCACACACAGGAGGATGGAGCGCTAAAACTGCTTTATGATGACAACACTTTTTTATGGTTTAATGTGTTTGAACCACTCTAGAAAACCCTTCCATCTGTATTTGCAATTTTGAGGCAGTGTTTGGAACCTGCCACAATTACCAAAACATGGTGGTAAAGATGTGGCTAAGCATAAATAAATAAATATAACTTCTTGAAAACAATTGCAAAATAAATGCAGACTGCCTTAATGTCTCAGGTTTCACAGTTGTTTTATTATAGCGTAACAGCAACAATAACAAAGTATTTTGAAGGTAATATGCACATGCTATATAAAAGAGTTCTAGGTCATTCACTTAAATCCTTCAAGAAAGAAGAAATATACTGTGAAAACCAGGAGTCATATTCAAAGCCCTACTTCGGTAACTTATCTTCATCCTGGCTGATGTGCTTAAGATCATGGGGACATTTATACTAAAAAGACACCATGATAAGTCTCATTTAGATTCTCAAGCCTCAGCTTTGACAACAACTTTTTCCACCAGGCATGGTCTGATAAAATACTGATCCAACTACAGAGGATTGTTTCAAGCTTATGGAGCCATCCGTATGTAGTTGTGCAAGGCGAAAGGGCTGCAGATTTCCCTTATTGTCTCTTAGAGATTAGAAAGGAATTGTTTAACGGTTAGTGCTGGACAAGCATAGTCCATATAGCATGAAATCATTTTATTGGTATGGGCTTGAAGAAATGGAAACTTTCTATAAAAGGGCCCTATGCTTTTCAGGTTTTTCCTTCCCTGTAGTGTGTTCTATAGGTTTGTGTGCATGTAAATGGTCTGCAAAGGCTAAAATCCCAAGTTCTCTCCAGAGGGAGTTTCTCTCCCACACTCCCCCATCCCGTCTGAAACGCCTCCATTGGGCTCCTTTGTTTACTTCCGTAAAATAATGACATCACTATGTAACACTCACACTTCTATTTGCCAGCGCTCCAACTAATTGCTTGTGATGTGCTTAGGGGCGGGACCTACCTAAGCAGTTGACCAATCAGAGCAGACTGGGCTCTGGTTTCAGACAGAGGGTGAAAAGAGGTGCTGCAGCACAGGCAGTATGAGAACAATAAAGAGCTTTTTGAACATTAAAGCATGGAGACATGTCACAGTGGTTCTCAAACTTTTTCTGTCAGGCCCCCCCTTTGGAGAAAAAAAAAAGTCGGGCCCCCCCAACACAAATAGTCACGTAATGGGCCAAGGTAACATTTCTTCAAATACATCAATATGAACGTGAGCATTCCTTTCAAAAAAAATAAAAAAATCCCTTTGCTAGAACAGTGATAATAAAACAATGCTCCATAAGTCTGTGTGCTCAAAAAAAAAAATACATAATACAATTGTGTAATCCCTTTGCTAGAACAATAAGTTATAATACTTTACCACTTTGAAATCTGTGCAACAAAATGAAAAGAAAGAAAATGCTGATATTCGGCAAAAAAGTGTGTCCTATCATTAGTGGCTGCAATGAGCCTGTCTGGCACAGCACATTTCTTCAAAACGGGGTTGCAGGCTCAGTGGCGGCGCCAGAGATTTATTTGGGGGTGCTGTGGGGTAGCTTGACGTTTCATAGAGGGTGCTCAAACATTTAGGGTTTCCCATTAATGTACCGGGCGCTACAGTGGAATTTTCCACACGCACAAACACAGTGTACCCGCAACAATTAAAATGAAGGCTATATAATCAGCTCACGGCATATACGTGTAAGCAGTGGTAAAATGCTATTTTTATAGGTGGTGTGTGGACCTCACATAGGGGGGTCCGGGGGCAAGCTCGTCCGGGAAGATTTATTTTTAAATATTGAAGTTAAATGCATCAATCTGGTGCCCTTTGAGAGCAAAATGAAGAGATATATGGATACATCTCTCAACACCCATTTGAAACAGAACTGTAAACAGATTTACTTTTTCTTTATGGATAGTTTACAAATCACCCTTTTACACTTTATTCTTGTTTTACTGTCATATAGTATTTCATACCTGTTTTTCATTTATGCTCTTATTTTTGTATAACTATAATGATCATATAAACGTGTGCCTCGGAAATACTTAGTTTACATTAATGGTGACC
>NW_011361036.1:0-2704 GCF_000735185.1 Notothenia coriiceps
CGAGGGGCGGGGCTCGGCGACTCCCGGTAACGCGGGGTCCGGCTATTTTACAAACGTGGAGGGGCGTGTGCAAAACGGGAGTAAAGTGCGGCTCCGGCCGCATGCGTCCGGCAGCACCATAATATGCTGGGGACGGGATGTCCCGGTGGGGCAGTACGGCTTGTGTTGGTAAGCAGGCCTATTGTTTTTGGATATTTGTGGAGTTAGGTGGTCCGTGAGTGTTTTTTTATTGGTTATGAAAAAGTTTGAGAAACACTGCGCCAGTGGATTGTCAACGGGGGGAGCCTCGCTGCGCGAAAATTATACAGATGGCTAGTCCGCCCCTGAAAAATGTCTATGCACACGTTATTATTAATAATAATAAAATTTAAAAAAGATTTTAATCATCTCGCGACCCCCACTTTGGGAACCCCTGCTGTTGACTACAGTAGGCCATTAAAGGAATAGTTTGGATGTAGGGATTAGGGATGGGAATTTGAAAGCAAATGTATATTCGAATATTCGACCCCCAAAAAACGGTTAACCGGTTAACCGAAATGTACATATCCTATAAAAAGAAAAATTGGGTAAAAAAAAATTCTAAAAAGAATTGTCCAAAAAAAAAATTCAATAACTTTTGGAAATAAATAAATACATGTTCAAATAAGTATAGAAACCAAGTCGAATGTGTCAAATGTATTGAACTGGTGATCACAGTTTGACAGCTATAGGCCTACAGCTTTCATGTGCGGAGGCGATTCACAATCAGGCCAGCTGTAGAGAAGACCCTCTCAGCTGGAACGGAGGTTGCGGGTATAGCAAGGTATAGTATGTATATATAAGTTTAATTTGGCATAGTTTGCACTCTACACCGCACTCACTAACCTGGTCGAAATATTTCCGCACATTACTCCTTTTTGACGCCATGTCTGTTTTGTAGGACTCTTCTTAGAGTGTAAATGATTACCGGACTATGACTGGTAAAATATGTTGAATACCGGAAAAACAAAATCTCTCCTGTCAAAATGTCTATGTACTTTGCCGCCACACACGGTTGCCAAGCAGCGCTTATTGTTGTTTAGGCTGGCCACTCATGTGTCGCGAGTGTTGACAGGGGGCGGGGGAGCACGCTCATGAACTGTTAGCGCCGGAACCTCGCAACTGCTGCGGAGCGCATTTGGACAGAAGGTTTGAGTCTGCGTGATCTGCGTGTAGGGAGGGGCAGCAGCCATATCATTAGCTAGAACTAGCTAGATCTGATGGATTTGGACATAAACGCGAGTGAAGTATAACCGGACGCGATAGAGAGAGATCAGCACCTGCAGCTCTGCCCGCTGTGAGGGACCGGTGAGCGGAGCAAAACACACCTTTAGACGTCAGCTAAAACATTTAGCTATGGCACTGTCGTATACATTGAATTATTCAATTTGATAATATGTAATCAATTTAGGCATCCCTCCCAAAAAAATTATAATTAATAACTCATATTCGAATACCTGAATAATTATTCGAATACCTGAATAATTTCGAATATTCGATTAATCGTTCCCCTCCCTAGTAAGCAGGCCTATTCTTTTGGATATTTGTGCAGTTAGGTGGTCCGTGAGTGCTTTTTTATTGGTTAAGTAGTCCTTGGTATAAAAAAGTTTGAGAAACACTGCGCTAGTGGATTATCAACGGGGGGAGCCTCGCTGCGGGGAAATTATATAGATGGCCAGTCCGCCCCTGAAAAATGTCTTTTTAAAAAAATGACCCCAACTTTGGCAACCCCTGGCTTAGTACAGTACTTGAGTAGATGTACTTAGTTACTTTACACCTCTGATAGTATCAATGCATAAACAAAATGTCACCTTAACCCAAGTCATTAGTCAGTGCATTGTCTGGTAAAGGAACATATCAGATGGTGATGGGGAACTGCGAAGTCCAACTCTTCTCCATCTTTGAAATATGAAGTTGAGGTGTGCTCTGACCATAGACTGTATATATAAATGGACGTAGGGTCCGTGACGTCATCCATAGGATTCTGCAGTTGCCGAGAAGCCTAAAGTAGGCGGTGTCGGCCACTAACGGCTCGACAGTGATGTCAGAGTCTAACTCCCCAACCCAGTCTCACAAAAAAAACGTGTAATAACTACGTTGGTCCACAACTTGGGACGTAGTATTTCTACAAAAACGCCTCTGAAATTGTAAGATCCCTGCGGTTTTTTTTCTCCATTCATTCCAATGGCTGGCGTCTATGTCACGTGATCTTCAAATTTCTCCCTGCAGAAAAAAAAAACATTGCCGAACTTCGTTTTATTCTCAGTGGAAAATGCCTATTTTAAAGTTTGTGTTAGAGCCAGTATTTTTGATTTGATAAGAAAGGCCACCTAATTGTGACGTCTGTAGTCAACGCACTATAAAGGACTACAATTCCCACGGCGCTTGTGCTAAAGCCAAAGTGATGGGCAACCTGTTGAGAGACGCCGTCGAGGAACAGTTTTGAACCGTTACGTAACGTACTCGTACCGTACACATACATACAAACCGTACACTGTAAAAAAAGTCCGTGAAATTAACAGGGAAAAGCTGTAAAATCACGACATCAAAAAACTGTAAATAGAGAAACAATGAAGCAGTGTTTAATTTACAATAATATTTCGTAAAGTACTGAACCAAACAAAACTGTTAAATTCACATTAAGAATATGTTAAAAATAATTATATTTCATTGTATAATTTACAGA
>NW_011361037.1:0-1636 GCF_000735185.1 Notothenia coriiceps
TTCCTTTTGCAGAGGGAGATGCGCTCTGCCGGCGGTCTCGTTCAGGATCCGAAAATACAATTTTAATATTTGCACACTTATTCCTAGTGTGCCACTGGTTACGGTGCCACGTGCCAATGGTGGCACGCGTGCCAAGGGTTGCAGACCCCTGTTCTGGTATATGCACACTTTTATTTTTTGCATTCTTTTTTAATCTGCCATATGTCTAATGTTGGGGAATGTTCGGTTGTGTTTGTGTAATGTGTTAAATGTATATAATATATAAATAAATGTTTGAAAAAATAAGAAATACAGCAACGTTCTAAGTAGTAATGTTCTATCCTATATATAACCATATTGTGCATTAATATTTTATTTTTTAAACAGGTTGTGATCTTTAATTTGGGGATAACAGTGTTAGGAATATATTGTGATGAAGTGCACACTGACCTGAGCTCCAGGGGTATTTTTGTTCTCCTCCATGCTGCTCTCAGTGCTCCTTCTCCGGCTGTGTCTCTGAAATAATCACAAAACAAGATAAGTCAATACAACTGACAGATACAACAAAAGAAATCTACAGCTACGTCTTAGGTTAATAGCAGAGGCGAGAAGTAACTAAGTACATTTACTCAAGTACTGTACTTAAGTACTATTTAGAGGTACTTGTACTTTACTATTGAAAAGGAATCTAACTTTGATACAACCAACGTTGACATCTAGGTCGTCTCCGATTCCGAGCTCCGATGCTGATACGGCTCCGGAAAACGTCCGTCCTACCTTTTGGACTAAACCCCCAGAATCTAAGTGCAAGATCATCGTAATCTGTTTAGGGGCGCAGCTAACAGCGTGGCCTCTAACACCAGCTGCCAGTCGTAACACTTATTACAGGCACTAAGGCGTCAGATGTGCGACCGCCAGGATAGCAAAACTGAGTGTGTAGTGCAGTACAGTGACGTGCGTGAGGTTCATGGCTGGTGAGGCACTGACTCTTTCAGAGTCAGATTTGCAAATATTATATTTTGACCTTAATCAAAATATTCTGTTATTTTCAAAAGCTTTTTTAGTCTGATGCTTCGATTCATTTTAAACAGACCGTTCAACAAAAGGATACCCAAAATACAAATATTGGATTGTTCTTTCTTAGTAAGATCCCATTTTCATTACAATTGTGGTCTTACCTTGACTTGAAGATTAAGTCCATGCTCTCCTTCTGGAGTTTTGTGTAAAAGTCCTCCTTATCTTCCTGTAGTTTCAAAAGTCTAGTTTGTTGTTTGTGTCTACCGTCTCTGTGTAGAATAACAGTAGCAACAAGAACCTGTGGGCTCACGTGCGCCCCCTTCAGTGCGGCAGAGGTTATGGCTGCCTCTCCTGCTGCTTTTTTCATTGCCGTTATATGATGAGACCAGCGAGCCTAAATATCATATATACGTTAAATAAGTTATTTAGAGACTATGGATGGCGAGGATACATTTAATAAAGGGATCTACAAACATTACATTGGTGACCTACAGTGAGATGGTAACAGGCATGCGCTTAGTGCCCGCTTTCCAGACAGTTTCTGTGGGGTGACGCATTCTGAGGTGAGGCAGAGCTCATCTGTGCCTCACCCCACAGTAACTGGCTTGAGCGCGCTCACAAAAAAAGTGCTCGCGCTAAA
>NW_011361038.1:0-413 GCF_000735185.1 Notothenia coriiceps
ATAAAACATGTCTGTGAAGTTTTTTTTTCAAAATACCAAACAGATCATGCATTTTAGTCATGCCTCATTTCGCTCTATTCCAGCCCTGTCTTCACAAGGGCTGATTCTGTGGCAAATGAGCTGCAGCTGACCAGCCCCCCTCGTACAGGAGGAGGCGGGGCACAAGCGTCATGTTACCATGCTGTTACCATGCTGCTGTTACCATGCTGTTACCATGCTGCTGTTACCATGCTGTTACCATGCTGTTACCATGCTGTTACCATGCCACGCAACCTCTCATTCCCCTGATAGGTGGAGAGTTGCCCATATAGGCGGAGCACCCCGTTTCTGACGTCAGAACAATTTCAAATCTGGATCAGATCCGTTGCAGCCCCGTTTTTAGAGATTTGGGTATGGAGGAAAAGAGAGAGGGT
>NW_011361039.1:0-5284 GCF_000735185.1 Notothenia coriiceps
AGACCACACGTCGATGGCTCCATTGAACTCATTTCCCAGCAGGATCTCTGGAGATCTTAGAAACACAAGAGAAACACAAACACATGAATAGGAAGTAGACTCCTACTGTCTACACTTCACTGTGAGTTTCTCAAATATGCAATGTTTTGCTGAGACTTTGATTGACTAAAAACTTGAGATGCAAGTGTGAAGTATTTAATTCAGTTAACAACCTTTGTGATATCCTGTCAGTTACCTGTAATATAGGGTCTGCAGGGTCTCCCCCGTATGCTGAGCGGAGTTGTTTACGGCCAGGCCAAAGTCGATCACTTTGATTTTGAGTGGCTGGCGAACATGGTCCACCATCATTATGTTCGCTGGCTTTAGATCACAATGTACGATATCAACCAAATCCAGGAAATCCAGAGCAATAGCCAACTGAAATCAGGATCATCGGTCAGAATACATTGTAATTCATCGTTCATTTTAAAAAACTTTTTTTAATAAAACCATTTTTAAGAGCTTTGCTATTTCAACATCTTGATCACTTGTTACAATTTAAGAAGTTAGGTGAATTCGTAATGGTTGCATATGGTATTATGTGCATGTAAGCAAAAATCTGACCATTCAGCCACTGTTTTAAACATTGTACAAAACAAACCTGTTTCACAATGGGCCGGATCTCCTTCAACTTCAGAGACATAGACCTTCTCTTCCGGAGGAATTCATAGAGGCTGATGTCCAGCTTCTCAAATTCTAAGCAGTAACGCTTCTTGTATTGGAAGGAGTCGTTCCATAGCACGATGTTGAAGAGGTGGCAGTTACCCAATTGCATCTGTTTAAGGATATCCTCCTGTTGTATAAGATGTCAGAGAAAGATTTGATGTAGTAACATTGTATTTTGAATAGTTTTATAAGGGATACGATAAAAAACATAATCTGTGTCCCACCTCACTCTTTGCATCCTCAATGCACTGCCAACTTCTCATTACTTTTAAAGCCACATTTTTGTTGGTGGCAAACTTCCTGCACTGGGCCACCTCTCCAAAGCTGCCTCTCCCCAGTAAATACTGCACTTGGTAGGCTGAGGATTTGGAGTAGAGCATCGCTCCTTCCTCAACCTGAAAGTTGGCAGTCATGGTGCGAGATGCACCCTGATGCTGATTTCTAACAACTTGAGTCTCAGTGTAAAATAACGGTTACAGGACGGACTGGATTTGAACCTCAGGATACAGCAACTAGTAGGTCACACAAATGTTTAAGGTTGTCTTCGAGTGAACAAGACGAAAAGCAGGTGAACGAGTCGAAAAGCAAGGTGGAAATGACCAGAAAGTCAGATTAAAGAACCTTGGAATCTCCTCTCTGTTACAATGTTCCATCATTCTGTTCCAACATTCTGTTCCATTGTAAAGTTCCATAACTTCTCTTGAACAAGTGTTGATGGTATGCAACCTAACCCAGCAGAGAAAACTCCAATCAATGAATACACAATGTTTATATTGTATATATAATGCCTTCATAAATGTTATTGCCATTTTTTTATGACAATAAATTAATTAGAGCCTCCAACGGAAGAAGTACTCAGATCTTTAACTTCATAGAAGTTACAACAAATCAGTGTAAAAATACTTAACGTTAAAGCATCAACATACTGTATATTGAGTAAAAATACTTAAAGGGGTAGGTCATTTTGGAGAAACGAGCTCGAGTGCGCTAGAATTTGAAAATACACAGCCGAAAAAAATCTGCCACTTCCTTACTATGGAGTCAGATTTGGGTCAATATTCTAGCACGCAAAACAAGCTACTCACGAGCGGAAAATGTGCTTTTACACACGCATGAAATGACCCTCGCGCGCAGACAGCCTTCTTGCTCGCTCGCGGGAGTGTCATCGAAAGCCTAAAGTGCCACTATTCGCCTGTTTAAATAAACGCGCGTTTTACGCGCGTTCTTGACGGGTAAAAAACGCCTGTTTTTTAATATGATAATGAGCTCCACCTTCTGTTTTGCATAGCCAGTACATTTAAAGTGTGTGCAACCAATCAGTGAAGAGTTAAGCCAGACTAAAGCAATCTGTTGATGAAAAGTTCCTGTAACGTACCCCATTGTGAGATTTAGATAGATAGATAGAAAGAATAAGAATAATCACAATAATTAAATCTAAATTAAACATGTACAGTAAATAATATAAAGTATAAACATATCTACAGTCACAATTTCATTATTGTTATTCATACTTTCTGTTATGTAGTTTATTAATGTTCCCGTGCTTTCAGTTTCCATCCAGTAATATAATCACAATGCTATTTTGAGGGTGTGTTCAAAACAATCTATGTAATGCAACTTGCTCTACGTACTGCTACACCTACTATTGGGGAATCTGATGTATGTTGTAATGTTTGTGCCGGAGCCGCTTCATCCAAAACAGTACTCCGGTTAGAGAGATGACACCTGACGGGAAATACAGTCAATTGGTACACACTGTGAATATGAGTGGGAAAAATGTGTAATAAATGCTTTTTAGACAAGACATATAAAGTTAACTCAACTAAAGTTGCTCAGTATTTTTGTATTGTCAATACTATTACTGCATAACTAATATCTCACATCTGAAGGTTTAAAGAAAAGGCACCTTAAAATAAAGATTGGTCTTTCAATACATTAGCTGGTTGATTTTGTCTTTTCAATTGTTTATCTAAAATCAAGTAGCTATAACTGGTACTTATCGTTTGAAGATACAGTCTGGTTATAATGCTGTTTGAAGGAGGCACACAGGTAAGAGCACTAACTAGCTAATGTATCTTAGCTTGAATTAAATGTATTTAACGTATAATAAAGTGACTGCAAATATATGTATCACAAACTTTATAAAAACTTATATTTCAGTCCACAAATACACAGAATAAAGAATACATTCAGGTCAATGTAGAAAAATAAGAAATACTTTAGTCCCCTCTGTCTTCCTCTCATCAGTAGAGGAAAAGTGTGTGTACAAGATAGATATTAATTTTACTCCACAATTTCCTACCGTATTATTAAATAAGTCTGCACAGCTGAGGGGACACCTGTAACTCATTTCATGTGATTTATTCATTAAAAACTGTATTTTCAGAGTTAATCAAATGACAGCCACATTGTTACCTAAAGTGTCTCAAACACATTTAAGGAGTGCAATGCAACTGAAAGGTACACTAATAAAAGTAAAACAGTCAATTTCTTCAGATCAATCTGTATATTTTTCCAGAGCACATTTATTTGAAGAAAAACAAGTTGTTCACACAACCAGCTTTGGCCTCTGAGGCAGCCATTACCTGATCTTAGACATGTTAATAAGTACCAGTTATTAGTTGCAGTAATATGTGCCTCTTCCAAACATCAAACTCTTAGAAAAAAGACTTGTCCTTATTATCTACTGCACACTTTTTTTAAAGCAACACTGACAACTTGCGCCTGTGAGACATGTAATCTCGATTACACATGCATAACTTCTACGGTGAAAATCGGTCATACTGTAAGTGCAACTTCTGAACACAACACTTTTTCGCAAATGTTTTACAATGCATAATTATTATAAAACCTTGGTTTTAGAAACCTTACCATGTAACAATGGTAACTGTGAGTGAGTGCAACAAAGTGTCTACTCTGCGATGAACAGCTGGGTTCTCAGTCTATTCACTTTTGGGCTCATCTTTTTCCCCTTAAGTTCCATCAGGACTTTTTCCACAACTTCAAAAGTGGATTGCAGTTATTTCGGATATCTTAAGTTCAGTGCGTATATGAGCCCGAAGAGCATGGCAAAAGCTGTCGCAACCGAGGGCAAGCCGCTGAGGACCTCTGTTCCTTCGATGAGAACCTTGACGTCTTTGGGTCGATGAAACTGATCCTCTTTCCCAATGACAAAGATTGCCATTGTTGCCTGCTCCAGTTCTCCAGCCTCAGCGTCCTGCATATCATGCAAACAAAAGGGAAATGGATGAGGACCACAGAGTGTAGTTCAACAGGCCTGAGGCGCAAAGGTTTCCCCAAGTTTGCAGCTACCTTTTAAAAATACAAGGTTATAGTGGATAGATGAAAAGGAAAGTTCTCAGTTCAGTCGGCCCAAGAGGAAAGCTCAGGAGGTCATCACAAATGACTAGCTTTCTAACCAAGCAGTTATTTGCATGCAGTACAAATATGTTATTTTTCTTTTATGAACAAACATCTTGTGAGTGAGTGGGAGGTCTTACCTGGAATTCTTTGATGAGATGGTCAACAGGTTCACCCAGGTAGATCATTAGAGATTTGAGGATGCATTCTCTTCTGATGGCGATGTCCACAGTCTGAGTAAGAACACTTTTATTTATTTTTATATATATAATAAATCAAATGCAAAAAAAAGGACGATTCAGCCACTGATCCCACAGATAAACTCATTCATAGATACCTCATCCAAAACCTGCAAGATCACGGTGGTCTTCTGTTTCACAACTCCTCCCCTGCTCCTGATGACCTGCAGCAGTTTGGTGGAGTGTTTGTCCAACTGCGCCAAGAACTTTGTCTCCAATGGAATTGTTGTTATGAACTCAGCATTTACCTAGAAAATATAAGCAGCATAGGAAACAAAAAACACTGAGAATTTATAATACACATATTTGTTATAAAGAGCCAACGGTTTGATTAAAAGTACTCCAAGTCAGCTTGTATGAATGTAACATTTAAATTAATCCACATATTTATTGAAAACCACCACCAAATAAAGACACTAAGAGTAATAGATGTAAAGCTTATATTGTGATATATATTAAAAATAAAACATCAACATATTTGCCTTGGCTGTCTATAGTTGTTAGTTAGTTGGGCCCTCATTTCTTCTCCACTGCAGGCTCTACACTAACAGGCTTACATCAAAATAATGACCTCTTCCATGTGAAAAAGTGCAGGCCACCGCTCCAAGAGGCCTTCAATGCTTGGCCTCTGATGCACTATTTCTTGTCTTCGGTATCCAAACGCCTTCGCCATCTTTTCTTTTATTAATTGCCGGTTGTTTCTTTTCTGTTGTTCTGCCAAAGGGAAATTGTCTCTTGCTCCATGCTTTCTGGAGTCTCACCAATCGGCAAAGATGGAAAATGGTTGGCCTCAGCTCGCCTGGCTCTCTTTAAATTCTTCGCAGGGTAGGACTCTTCTTGAGACTTGTTCTTCAACGAGTTCACAGTGAGCTCTGCAGATGATTTGAGCTTGGTGTCAGTCTAGATTGGTTCTTTGTGTACTCTGCATTTCCTCTCTGTAATTGATATTCTGTGTCATATGAGAAGACCGGGATTGGAAA
>NW_011361040.1:0-733 GCF_000735185.1 Notothenia coriiceps
TGTGGTTCTGTGTCTCTGTGTTTCAGTGTTTATATGTGTCGGTGTTTCAGTGTTTCTGTGTTTTTGTTTTTTGTGTTTCTGTGTTTTCTGTGTTTTTGTGTTTTTGTGTTTCTGTGTTTTTGTGTTTCTGTGTTTCAGTGTTTTTGTGTTTTTGTGTTTCTGTGTTTTTTTGTGTTTTTTTGTTTCTGTGTTTCAGTGTTTTTGTGTTTCTGTGTTTTCTGTTTTTCTGTGTTTTTGTATTTCTGTGTTTTCTGTGTTTCTGTGTTTTTGTGTTTTTTGTGTTTCTGTGTTTCCGTGTTTCTGTGGTTCTGTGTCTCTGTGTTTCGGTGTTTCTGTGTGTCGGTGTTTCAGTGTTTCTGTGTTTTTTCAGTGTTTCAGTGGTTTCAGTGTTTTCTGTGTTTCTGTGGTTTCAGTGTTTCTGTGTTTCTGTGTTTCTGTGGGGGTATAATACGCACGTTTCAATACACATGTATCGTACATCTTCCCTGTTACCCTCCCATTGTTATAATGAAGACAACAGTGCATGTGAAGGACTGTAATACACATGTATCAGACACGCTCCCCTTGCTATAATGAAGACAACAGTTTTCAAAATGTAAAAAACACTTTTTTAATTTTTTTTTTTAATTTCCTGTTTACATTTAAATTTTTTCACACACAAAATCAATAGTTATACTGATTGTAACATCCCCAGGACCGTCTCCAGCTTAGAATTCCCCAGATTACTGGACAT
>NW_011361041.1:0-3526 GCF_000735185.1 Notothenia coriiceps
GGGTTTTCTATCCTGGCTCCAAAATGGTGGAATGAGCTCCCCATTGAAATCAGGACAGCAGAAAGCTTACACATCTTCTGGCGCAGACTGAAAACTCATCTCTTTAGACTCCACTTCGAGCGATTGAATTACTAACAAAGCACTGCTAACAAAGCACTTATATACTAATAAAGGGCTGGCTTATCTAAAGCCAGTTGAGTAGCACTTGAAATGTTTGGCTCTATGAAACCTGATGTACTTATATGATTCTGTTTTCTTCAAGGTTGTATCTTCCTGGTCGAATGCACTTATTGTAAGTCGCTTTGGATAAAAGTGTCAGCTAAATGTAATGTAATGTAATCTGAGGCGCACCTATGCGCTTATGTGGCGCAATTAGGGTGGCGCGGCACGGTTTCGCCGCTGCGAGGCTCCACTAGCACTCATCAAATAACTGTGCGTGGGGCCTCAAATTGGCCCCTGGCCCTGGTTATTCTTGAAAATACTTCATCTGCAATATCTTTTTGGGCCGTAAATCAATATACTTATGTTATTATAATGTAATTTTAAGTTTGGACATCTTTATTTATCATTTTTTCAAAATGTACATCTCTTCAGTTCAAACCCTGAACGCATACTGTCCACCTGAGTGGACAGATAAAAATCTCTTTGAAAAAACTAGATTATAAAAAAAAAAAGTTCAAATCTTGTTTTTCAAGCCCCAAGAGCAATAATAACATTTGGTAAAAAAATCCTGACTGAGGCTTTCATAATTCATGCATGAAAGGGTTTAAAATATCTGGCTAGCTATAGCTACTTGCTAACGGTTTAGCTTACCCACGCGATTCAAAGTAACGTCAACGTAGCTATAATTTATGCTTTGCTTACATGTTTGCATAACTTGTAAATTTACTGACATTTACATACCTTGTTCACCTGGCTCAGGTGGTGGCTCTGGGGTTGTTGTGTGAGCCACCACTTGAGAATTGCAGTCTTTTTTATTTACGTACCTGTCAGCCAATAAAACACGTTTATTTCCATGCAACTCTCTGATTGGTCTGGTGGTGTCTTGCCTCTGTTGCATTCACTGAACACGGGAAATTACAATTCTGGCGTCCTCTAGGTAAAGTACGGTTAATGTATTATATTATTGAGGGAGAATTTGTCCGGGGCTAAAGAAAAAACAGGTGACGCCCATGCTGCTCACGCTGTTGCGTCGGCGTGTTCTCCTGCGTCTTGGCAATGTGTTGCACTGGAACACACCGCAAAGACTTCAGCCGAGCACGTACGAACTGCGCATGTGTGAGTGGCAATAACTCTCCTCACCAGCAGGCCCCGGTAGTGTGTATTCGTCATTCAAAACAGGCAACGACCGGAAAACAGAGAAGAAGAACAGACTACGTGATATAAACAAACAACAAATAGCGTGTGCGTTAGCTTCATCTTAGCATGTGTTCTTTGAAGGTGTTTGTTGAGGTTTGACGTGGTGTTTACAGCAGTGGATAACAGCTTCTGGCCTGGACACAGTTTGCACCTCACCGTCACATTCCTGTCTATTCTTCGGACGAACTCAAAAATAATGGGCATACCTCCACCCCTCGAAAGTTATCGCTGACTCAGCCATGTTTATGCAGCACTGCACGTGGAGATGTGGTCGTGCAGATTACGTACATATTAACCTACGGTGGAAACCCCTCTTGTCTAGTGTGATTATGACTGATTTTATAAAAGTAACGAAGTAACGCGTGTCGGGGCAATGTTAGTAACTGTAGTGTGATTACTGAATTATAAAAGTAGCGCGTTACACTACTCCTACCGACAAAAGTAATATTATTACAGTAACGCGTTACTTTGTAATGCGTTACACCCAAGCGGCAAACTCTGGGGAACAGCCAATTTATATATACAGTCTATGGTTACACCCAACTCTGCAGACAACCCAGTACATATATCTACACTGCAATTACAGATGACGTATATTTTGAGAGACATGGGGTCTAGTGTTTAACGAAAGTGTTTTAAAAAAAAACAATGACGGCAGGCAGGGTTTTATAGGCATTATATTCAAATTATACTTTTGGACACTACCTCACGAGAACTGTTGGAGCGCCACCCAATGGTGGTGGTGGAAGGCTCATCACTGCTCCGCGCCGTCCGTTGATGAGTGGTCAGTTAAAGGAAGAAGGATTCAAACACTGGGATAAAAAATAAAACAATAATCTGTTTTAATGGTAAAAGCAACAATACAAAATACAGAGCACTCTGCAACAGTACAAAATACAGAGTACTCCAGACTCAAGTTCTACCACCGTGTGATATACGTACCACGACAGCCAGTCAGAACAAGAGTCCCGAGCATGAATATTGGACAGCTTACATACAGTTTCTGGGGGAGGAGTTGTGTCGGTTGCTCCTCCCTTCATATTTCTAATTGGTTGCTTCACTCCTGGGCGGGCCCCTAGACAGTGAGTTGGTAGTTCTCCATTGGCCGGTTTCACTTCTGGGCGAGCCCTAGGCAGCAAATCAGAGTGAGTCAGCCATTGCTGCCTGGGAACAGAGTCTTCAACTCCTGAACAGAGCGTGAGAAATTCGGAGTCTGGCGCTGATAAGTCCAAGGCCGTTTTCATGGGCCGTTTTCATGGAGTCAACATTGAGTGAACATAACAATCTTTATCTTTGCACCTGGCGCTACTCCCTCTTTTTCCCAGGCATACATTTTACACAGACTCCCTCCTTTTCCCAAGACTATTGGCTCCTAAGATATGTCGGGCCGAGGTTATAGTTGTTGAAGCAGTTTTATACAGAAACAGGTTATACAGGTTACTTTAGGACCTAACACTAGCACTGACGATACGGACCGTCAGGCAGTCAGAGGAGGTCGCAACACAAGTGAGTCTGCAGGAAGACACAGTGGGATCAGTACAGGAGGTCAGATTCAAAGAAAAAAATAACAAATGGAAACCTCAACAGCATCAAGGCAAGTCAAAAGACAGAAAATGGGGGGGAAGTGAAAGGAAATGTGGTAAATGTGGTAAATCACAGCATAGCAAGGAAGAAGGGTGTCCTACAGCTAAAGCTACATGCCACAAGTGCAATAAAATAGGACATTGGGCCAGGATGTGCCGAAACAGCAATAGATCAGTGAATGAGGTCACAGGGACTGTACAGGCTGAGCAGACCCATTATTTCTTAGGCTCAGTGTGCAGTGCAGATGAGAAAGAGCAGTGGACAGTACAGCTCCAGGAGGATTCTACTCCAATGGAATTAAAAATTGACACAGGAGCTGATGTCAGCGTCTTATGTGAGGATGCATTTCACACACTCACTCCACCAAAAACACTGAAACCAGCTGACATCCCATTAGACAGCCCAGGAGGTGAACTGTTGTGTCTGGGACGCTTTGACCCAATGTTACAGATGGTAAAAGAGGAACCGCAGAGGATGGAGAAGAACGGTGTCATCGAGAAGGTAACACAGCCAACTGAATGGTGTGCTCCTATGGTGCCCGTTCTAAAGAAAACCACAGGCAAAGCCAGGATCTGTGTGGACC
>NW_011361042.1:0-2162 GCF_000735185.1 Notothenia coriiceps
CTAGCCTGTCGGGACAGGACCTCTTCATGTCTGTTGATTCGCCGGCCGGCAATCGAGACATGGTGACGACCGCAGCGGAGGTTGAGCCCCACGCTGTGTCGGAGCCCCGTGCCGTGTCAGGCTGGGGCCCGGCGGTGGCGAGAGCCGCGAGAGCGGAGCCCCGCGCTGTGTCAAGCTGGGGCTCCCGCTGCCCCAAGCAGCGAGGATGAAGAGGCAGCTTCTCCCAGTCTTTCCAGAGATGCTGGATGAGGTGTCGGTCTCATGGAGAGACCGCCCTTTTAGCTACAAGGCCCCAATCCAGGGTGCCTCCTCTTTGGACTTTGAGGACATGGAGAAGCTCGGCCTGCTCCGCATGCCGCCCATGGAGCCGCTGGTGGCAGCCCACCTCCAACCGCGGCTGGCTTCGGCACCGAGCAGGAACCCCACGCTGCCGGCAAAGGCAGACCGTTTCCAGTCAGCAATGACCGAACGAGCCTATAAAGCCGCAGCTTTGTCCGCCAGGGCGCTCAATGTCTCCTCGCTGCTGACCGCCTACCAGGCGGAGCTCTGCGAGGACATGACGAACAAACCTGAGCCTGCCGTGTGGGACGAAATCACAGCGATCACGGACATTTGCCTCCGTGTGCAGCGCTGTGCAGTCCAAGCCACGGGCAAAACGCTGGGGATAATGGTGGTACAGGAGAGAGCCAGGTGGCTTAACCTGACGAACCTTCCAGACCGGGAAAAAGAGGACGTCTTGGACATGCCTATTGTTCCAGAGGGCTAATTTGGCACCACTCTGGCTTCAATGCAACAGCGCTGTGAATCCAAAAAGAAGGAGGATGAGGCTCTCCGGCTTTGTCTTCCCCGAAGGGTCCAGCCGCCGCCTTCAACGGCCCCGCGGCAGTCCTTCGCTCAGGCTGCCTCACGTCCTGCCCGTTTCAAGATCCCGAAACAGCAGAGGCCACAGCCCGCCCCGGGTCTCCAGCCCAGACTCGAGGTTTGGACGAGCTGGCCAAGAAAGTTTCCGGTTCCGGCATCAGCCGCTCAGGCACAGCCGGCCCAGATTTTCAGCCATCAGGCGAGGAAGAAGAAAAGAGCGGCCTTGACAGCCTCCTCTCCTCTCCTCGATAAAAGAGCTGGAAGTTCCCTGTTCTCCAGCTCCAGAACACGTTCCAGTGTTAAATGCTTATGTGTTTCCGGGGTGCAACCATGCCCCCATCTTCCCGCCGCCTCGAGTGATGTCAGAACGTCATCCTCGAGTTCGCGCCATGAGGGAAATGGACTTAACATCAAAGACAGCAAGCTCCGCTGCTCGTTTAAGTCATACAAACACATGTCATCACTCTTGTTTCTCAATAAATCATTTCCAGGCTTAAAGCCAGGGGCGCAGTCAATAAAAATGAAAAGAAAAACAATAAAAACAATAAACAGTCTGATGTCTTCCCCCCTTCTAAGAGCGGCTGCTGCCTCTCTCAGAAGGCGGACGATGGACGGGGCTGTGAAGGCATCACCGCCACGCGCATGCGCAGTGTCGACCGAGGTTGCCAACCTGGAGTACCACCGTGTTCAGACACTAGAGGGCCCCATAACACAACAAATAAAGACACAGAGAGCAGACGTGACATCTCCACTCGCTTTGAGAAGCGAAAAGTGGAGGATGCTCACAGATTCTGCTTGGGTTTTCAAGACAATAGCACGGGGTTACAGACTCCAATTCGCTGTCACCCCCCCTCACTTTTCGGGCATTCTGCATTCGCAAGCCTGGGGAGAGTCGGCCCATATTCTGGAGCAAGAGATTCTCTCGCTACTAGAAAAGAAGGCTGTATCTATAATACTCTCCGAACAGAGTCAGAGCGGCTTTTATTCCAAGTATTTCCACGTTCCCAAACGGGGTGGGAACGGAATTCGGCCTATACTAGATTTGAGGGCTCTGAACAAATATCTCAAAAGATACAAATTCAGAATGCTCAATCACACGTCTGTGTTGCGTCTCGTGCGCCAAAACGATTGGTTCACATCAGTCGACCTGAAAGACGCGTATTTCCACATCCCAGTATATTATCCACACAGGAAATATCTGAGGTTCGCCTTTCAGGTAGGGCTGGGCGATATGGTCTCTAAATGATATCGCGATATTTACTGACTATATCGCGATATACGATATATATCGCGATATTCTG
>NW_011361043.1:0-1703 GCF_000735185.1 Notothenia coriiceps
CTTTGATATCCGATCAGGAAATCCAATCCAAGCTTTAATCTGGATCAAATCTTCAAAATGGGTAGTTCAAACCGACAACACAGGATTGGGATCAGGATTACCCTGATCCCACCAGAGCAACATGTACTGTACAATTTATTTAAAAATATGTTTCAATTTAAATAAGATGGCAAAGTGTGTTAACTGAAATAATAAACAATGTTTAGCCTTCATGGGAAATACATTTTATTTTTCCTTTTTTGGTCACGTTTGCGGTGGCCTATTTTGTTTTCAACCAAATGTTGATGACATAAATGTTTATGCTCATAAAAGTATCACCACAAATATTATTAATCACAAATGTACGGAGCCCCCTAGGGGTCATTTAGAAGAAGAAAAAATGCATAAATAAGTTTTGCGAGATATCGCAAAACTTTTCATTTAGCTCAATGTACTTCCTGGTCAGTTCGGCTGCTACGGCAACACAGAAACCACAACAATGGAGTGGGTTCATCAATTTTACTTTGAGCTTGGCCTTAAATATAAAGATATAACATTAGTGCTTGGCAATAGGCACAGGTTTCACATTTAGACTATATATATAAAGGGTTTCACACAAGTGAAGACACCTCAAGACAGAGAACACTCAGAGCGACGGGACATGCACGTCCCTCTGAGCTGAGTTATTGACAGATTTGAATTTCGCGGATCAATAACTCATGAACATAACGTTGTAAAAATACAAACAACATGACTTTATAATCATAGCAAGATAGACAACGAGCTACAGAGTCGTTTTTGTCAGAACAGTTCGATACGCGCCGTCATCCGAGCTACACATCTAGATTTGGTCACAATCTGCAGCTGGAGGAGGGAGAGGAGTGCTTACGGACCGTCTACAAACTGCAACGGGGTTTTGCGAGATATCGCATAAGTATTGCAAGATCTCGCAAACTTTTTTATTTATTTTTTGTTCAAATTTTTTTTTTTTCTTCTCCATGTCCCCTAGGGGGCTCCGTAGCATTGTCTACTATTTTTGTCTGCAAGGGAATAAAGTTGCTACTGAATATCACACCCTGTGGTTTATATTCAGGGCTGCGCATGCGCAAAATAGTACCGGGTCATTTGAAAAACGGCGCGTTTGCGTACCAACATTGAGAGAGGGAGAGAGGAGAGAGGAGAGAGGAGAGAGGAGAGAGGAGAGAGAAAGATATTTGCGAGTTGCATATGAACTCAGGGCCGGCCCGTAGCACTGGCTAGATGTTCGCCTGGGGCGCCAGATCTGGGGAGGCGCTGCGCTGGCAGTTCTGGGAGGGGAAAAAAACATTTTTGAACGTTGGGACCTATGGTTGGGACTCATCCTAATTTTCGGCCTTGATGTAACAATATTCATAATTAAGACAATGTAACACCCTTTTCACCCCGGTTACACGTTTCATTTGCCCTGTACGATGGGTGCTGTAAGTGATGAAAGTGGGGGATGTTTGGCTTATCTGGCGCCCGCAGCTCACAGCCAAAATGCGAGTGAGCGAGGGAGAGAGAGAGAGAGAAGGGCGCACCTCCCGGTACCGGCGCTGTTGTTATTAGAATCTGATGCTAGCTGCTCTAACGGATATAAGAAGAAGATGTTTCTACAATAATGTGGAGGGAGAGTCCTCTCCAGTCAGACTGAGAGGCTGATAACTACAGCTCAGTGAGGTAAAGGACTCTGAGTGTTTAGATAG
>NW_011361044.1:0-14605 GCF_000735185.1 Notothenia coriiceps
ACATTGTGCATATTTGTGTATGTAGAAATGATCATAGAATTGATTATATTTTGTCTTGTTTATTTTTAGTTTCACACCTTCCTTATATCATTAAACCTGTGGGCAAAGGATTCACGTCTTCAGAGTCTTGGTGTACGGAGGGAGTTTATCTGGCTGTTAAGCTATATACACTATATATACACCGGGGACAGCACAATATCAGACTGGTAATTGACACAGCCATGACTTCAATATAAATTCAGTGTGGCTAAAAGGAAAAGCTTTGTTAAAATATGAAAGCGCGCGAAAGTCAGTTGAAACGATCTTAAGTTGGCGTGACGTTGAAGTCGTGCGACCCTGCTGCTGTACTTGCTTGTAGTTCGTTTATACCATAACGTTAGCATTTTGCTTCTGGCGACTAGATTTATGACCAGAAAATTATAAAAGTAGGGTAGACATATGGATATTGGATCCTCACCTGAACTTTGAGGCCCACATCAAACAAATATGCAAGACCTCCTTCTACCACCTGAGAAATATTGCGAAACTCCGCCCCACACTCAGTCTGCCAGATGCTGAAAAGCTTGTCCACGCCTTTGTCTCCTCCAGGCTGGACTACTGTAACGCACTTCTCATTGGGATTCCTAGCAAGAACATCCAGAAGCTGCAATACATCCAGAACAGCGCTGCTAGGATCCTGATGAGTACGGAAGTACGAACGTATCACACCCATCCTCAAATCACTGCACTGGCTCCCGGTCTCATTGAATACAAAATCATCCTCTTCACTCATCAGTGCATACATAGAAATGCTCCATCCTACGTCAAGGAATTGCTCACCCCACAAACCTCCACGTTCAGAAAAGGCAAACCTCCTCATTCCACCAAGGACAAAACTGAAAACCATGGGAGACCGAGCCTTCTGCTCCGAGACTGTGGAATGCCCTCCCAAACCAGCTGAGGACACCACAGACTGTGGATGCTTTCAAAATGGGCCTAAAAACGCATTTTTTTAGAATAGTCTTTAACTCGATTTTTAAAACCCCCACATTTTGCCATGCCGGCATAAATGTTACTGCTTTTATTCTGTTGTTTTAATTGTTTTAGTTGTTTTGTTTCACCCTTTTTAAAAATGTTGTAGCACTTTGAGTTTTGTTTACGCAAATGAAAAGTGCGCTTATAAATCAAATTATTATTATATTATCCGGCTGAACAAAACGTGATCTGTCTCTTAAATGTGTGTCAACCACAGACCTTATTTCGAGCTATTTTTCAAAATCCTATGGAGAAATTGCATTGGTTTTTGTCGAAGGAACCGGAAGGAGTTTACTTCCGGGTTTTGGCAGTCTATTGTGGTCTTATATAGTTTGCATAAAGAGTTGTGGGAATAGGGGTTTAGTGTTAGATCTGCATGTGCATCTGCATGTGAATGTGCATATTAAAGTGCACATTTGAAAAATCTTGAAAACCAGCTTTTACTTAAAGATTAATCTGTTTATTAGTGATTTAAAAAAAATGTTTGATGGATGAATTACTCTCCTTGTGTGTGCAAAGGCAGATGCAATTGTCAAATCATGTTGATCCAAAATCTTTCTTACACACATATACTCACAGAAGGAGAACAATGGGAAAAGAGGGCGAATAAAAAGCTGGAACAGGATAAAAAATGATTTACATCCCTCGACGATCTCTCGTCCTTTCTCTCTTCCTCTCACCCCTGTGTAGGGAGTTGACACTTCGCCCCACCCCTCTGGGATCAGCATTTCTAAGAACCTAACCAGCTGAGGATTGAGAGCAGAGGGCCTTTACATGCTGGCAACAGCAGCAAGGGCCTCTAACCTCCAGCTCCAGGGCCACACGAGTCCCAGAGGCCTCACTGGACCGGTGAAGTGACATTAGTGAATAAAACAATTATAATGGCTTTGGAGCAAGTTAAAAATAGCATCAGCAGTACAGGTATACTCAGTGCTGATACACTCACTAAGGTTATGGGTGTGACTGCATGATAGTTATACGGCTGTTATAAGTTTGTATTTTTCCCAGCAATCAGAAGATATACAGAAAAGCATTCCAAGTGTTATGAAGATGTACCAGAAATTAAAGCTTTGCTCTGTGTAGAAATGAATGTGTTCATAAAATATTCATGAAAAAAGACTGTAATGTAATGAAATATGATTATAAGAGCATAATTAAGCACCAGAAAAGGTCAACATGTCATACATTTATGTTAATGTGCAGATATGACGCATTATAAGGTTATATTTAGATAAAGTTGATGCACATAATAGGTCACAAGCTCTGAGCTGACATTAAGCAAATATGCATACCACATATTTTTGAATACAAAATAAATAATCTATAATCAGTTACAAACAGAAACCCATGCACAGCCATAGTGAGGCTACTTTATCAAAGGCCCTATTTTGGGTTTGAAAATATCAACAGTATCTTCAGTAATTCGAAGTTGTTGCATCAAAAAGAAAAATATTTTTCTGGTCTAGTTCATGTTAAGGAAAATCACTACTCTCTCAAAGAAACAAGCACTATCTTTGATTTGATTAAGTTATAGTAAAGCCATTAATTAATTTAGTCTTTGAACACCTTAATGAGAAAAGCATTATGGACTGCAGCTGACAGTTTACCAGTTTTACTGCTGCCACTGCAGTTGCCACAAACCTATACTTTATATACACTTATGGCGCATTTCCACTACAGTGCGGACCGCGGTTTAAGCGTGCCGTTCCCGGCCCGTTTTTGGTTGCGTTACCACTTGGTGTAGTACCGGCTAGCAGGTACTATTTCACAGTTTTTCTGGCCCCATAAAATTGAGGTTCTTAGCGGGCCAACAACCAGGCTGAGTCGGGCTGCGTATGCTAAACTAGAGAGAGAATCGCTGGCAAGGGGGCTACAACTACAACAAAATGAACATATTTGACCGTGATTTAATTGTAATACACGTTTCAAAATGATGCCGAAGTAACAACATACCGGTTAGTAAAAACCATGAATTAATGCTTTGACAAGACGGCAGGCGAAAAACCTTTTAAAATGCGTGTTTTCTAAACGGAGATCGGCTAAGCTAACGCAGTATATGCTCCGACCGTCCACACTCAACAACGGCCTACAGACATAAATAAACCAGTGACTGTATTCGCCACGACACAGACAGTCTGTGGTTTGTACTTGTTTAACTTTTGTCTAGTTTCTGAACAGATATGAGGAGCTGTGAGCTTGAGGGCTAACAGCTAACGGCTGATGTTGGTTTTGTGGTTCGCATACTGCCCCAGCTACTAAACTATAATGGAAACTGTTGGAGCAGAATCTCTGCTCCGCGCCGTTCTTATATGAGCGGGTTCTCAAAAGAAGGAAAAATTCAAAGCAGCCAGGATAAGGGTTAAACAATAATCTGCTTTAATGGTAAAACATACAAATATATCACCGAATCACGAAGCACTCTGCAGAGTAGTCCGGGCTCAGGTTCTACCACCGTGTGAGACATGTCTCAGGAACGGCCAGTCAGAAAAAAGAGCGCCGATCTTCAAAATGATCACAACATTTATACACAGAGTTCACTTCTGAGCGAGCTAGACAGTGAGTTGGCTGAAAACTGATGTGTTACTTTTCTAGCGCCGTCAATTATCTTAGCGGGCAATAAACTTGGGAAATTACAATAACTAAATAGGCATTCATATCAGACCCTGCCAAAGTCAGCTTATATACGGCTGGGACCAAATGTATTGTATGATTCAAAGTGACATATTATACGTAAAGGTACGTCCGGAGCGCGCCGAATCTGCGATAACATCGGAACAATCCTGTCACGAAGTAAATACGACGCAAAACTTCATAATAAACTTAATAAACTTCATAATTTCCATTGCACAATACCGTCCTTTCAAGTTAAGCCATTAAGGTAAAATTTTACAGTGGAATATATAAGCCACCCACAATTTAAAGCTTTCATTTAAAAATGATAAATTGTTTGTTCTATTATCTCTCCGAAAAGTATATAAGGACTTTGTCTACAGGGGTGATGAATCATTATTATTTAATTCGTTTCAGAAAAGAGCGTAGGAAAAGTACACCATCAGTTTCCCCACCAAAATACTGGAAACTGTAACGAAACGTCAAGGTCGTTCCTTCCCGGACTCAGAGATCGAAGGAGACGATTAACGATTTTGGGCATAACTATCGGTTCCCTCTACACGGAGTCTAGTTCTGTCAACTTTCGGACATCTAAATTACTAAATAGAGGATGCTGGGGTTTTCTCCGGAACTCTGAACCCAGTGGTCGTCAATTACTCTATTTTCCAGGAAAACTAGAATAGTTTATTTTACATAAGTAAGGATCATTGGGCGACTGAAACCCACTTCCCCTTCAAGTCCCTTCGGTAATTCGCTATTCTGTAATTGAAGACCAATTTTCTATGTACTATCTACACACACAACTTCTACAAATCCCCTTACTCACTACCACAGGACAGTTTCTCAGACGACAGTACGAGGTTTAGTAACTAACCTCCTAGACGATTCCGTCTCCCTGTCTTTGGTGTGTGGTGTATTTCCTGTGTGTGTGCCGTGTCTTGCTGTACTAGTTGTTGGCTGAATGATGGACCCTAGGCGGTCTTTCCCTTGGGCTGGTNCAATAATTTGTACGACCCTCGGAGGATGTTGTAAAAATTGAAAGGAAAAAGGTTCCCCACCCCTGCTGTAAATAATAATAAAAACCCTTGATTTATAACTTAACATCTCTGTCTCCTATTGATCTGAGTATATTATAAAGAATAGCCAGTTAATTGAAGCATTATAGCACAGGCCTTTGTCAGATGGTATATTACGCTGTTTTTTCTGCTTCGAATGGTTCTCTCTTTTTTCACCATACCTGTGTTTGCACCACTGTAACCAATGAGCACCTGCATGTGTATGAGAATGGCCCTGACACCATTTCAGCCCAGATTTACAAACTCCTGGCAGGACAAGCTCAAGCTCAATTCTCGCACTGAATTTAAAAAAAGTGAGTGAGGGGACTGCAATATAAGAGGGAAAAAAAGAGAAATTTTAAAACTGTTCAATTGTTATGATGTGTAAAGACTGATATTGTTCTATAATCGTCTGAAACTGTTAAGTCATGACTCAAGCTGCTGCTACACTTTATTTTATTTATCTAAAATTAAACACTTTTAAGATGCAAATATTTTCAAAAGCTATTTTATTTATTTTCTTCTATTTTATTTTTATAATTCAGCCCGAGAGGAACATTACACATATCCACAGTATTTACTGTATATCTGTATAGTTCAATGTTAATTGTTTTTGAATTGTACTTTCTTTATTTGATTGGCAGTCAGTTGTTGTTGTTGTTGTTGTTGTTGTTGTTGTTGTTGTTGTTGTTGATTACATGCAGACGTTGATACAGCTGCAGGCTACTTCAATATATATCACACTAATTCATAAAGCAAGTTAGACATTTTGATGTTCCGGACCTTTGCATGGGGAGATTTTCTCTAACTGGACCTCGTTGAATTTTAGTTGAATACCCCTGCTGTAAACCAACGCTTACACAAAGCTTTGACACTAAGTTTTTTTAATTGGATCCCACCAAGTGAAACATAGGGGGCAAGAAAACAACCCCGACCAGGTGGGGCTCTTCAGAAGGTTGAATCTGATCTGAGACCTCTTCTCAGCAGTCTAATGACATTGCAGCAATATCCACAGTTCTAAACGTAGCATACCCTAATTTATGTCTGTTGGGGGAAATGCAGTAGACAAACCCTGATGTGAAGAAGATGGAGATTGAGTGAGAGCACTGGCCAAGTTGGATGTGGAAATGATGAGTTTTAAGCATGTATTGGAAAATCTGATTCTGACTGAGAAAAAAAGATTATTCCACCACTGCAGAGTCAGGGTGGATGAGCACCATGCAGGGCAGTTGGAAGAGGGGGACAGATGTTCATCTGCAGCCAGACTTCTTCTACTTTATGCCTTTTTTAAACACCGCTACTGCAAATTCAATCCTCTGCATTTATACTCTCAACACATTAGTTGCCTTGAAATATAGCTGACTTCAGACAGTATATGCTATCTATTTTAACATACAGCTTTACCATATCTCATCAAATAGTCAATGGATCCTTTAACCTTTGAACAGATCCAAAAAATTCCTATAGAAATGGAGCAAAAATAAGAACCATCCAGATATAAAGTAAGAAAAGGTCAACAGCTCATGCATGCTGTTTGTATTTACCCTACACGTTTCGACTTTTGTTTTACAATAAGTATTAGGACAATTAAAAAAGAAGAGCATAATGACTTTCAGCGTTCTTTAACACTAAAGCCATCTTCCACTGCTACACAATCATATACTGTACCTTGCAAAGCTTGGCTCTTGATGTGACTTTGATAGTGTCTTTAAGAAATCACTGGCCTTTTTTCTCCTCCCTCATTCTCTTCACAGTGACATGTTATAGTGTATTTTATCCCTCACTGCATCCAACCACTATTTCCTCTTAACCAGCTGCTCCTAAAATTGAAATGTCATGTTTGCTCTCTACTGAATGACCCCTGCTCATATCTACTTTGGAAAGATATCCAAATTACACTTTTTGCCTCCTTTGAGCCCCCTTCTGCTGGCTCAACTCCTCTTAACCCACCATTATAACTAACATTTGTCACCTATAGCACTTCGGCTCTCAAGTCTGAGAGCACTGTTTTGTTCCAAATCATCATCCACGTGAATTCAAAACAGTTTTATCTCTGGTTCACTGAGTGCTTCCAGAGGATTTGTGCTTAAAGCCTTAGAAGAACCAGGCTGCCAGAAAACAAGAGACTGGAAAAGACAGGAGATGGGCACGAATACCGATTTTCTACTACAGGAAATTAAATATCTACTCTACCAAAAAGCTACACTCTGATGTCTAACATGCACCCTGTGGAGCTTTGAGAGGTCACTCTGAATCTATTGCACTTTAATATCGGACAACAACTGTAGTAGGCTTGGATATGCAGCACTTATGACAGATTTCCCAGTTTTACCAAAAGAAAAAGTTTCAGTTATGCCCATAAAAACTTCTCAAACAATACCTGCAGCACAGTCCACTCCTCCCACAGTATGAAACAAACCCAGAATTTTGTATGCAAAGACCGATCTAGCAAGAACAACAGAGGATCATGTTAGGTCAAGGAAACGCCAGTTAAGTTATGTAATACTTTGGGCGGACACAAAAATAACAACATAAATCAATAATAAGACTTTGAAAACAGACAGGAATGAAAAGTCAATGATGAGAAAACATGGTTATAGAGGTACAAATATAAAGGAATAGAGAAGGAGACTGTAACATTTGGGGAGTGAAGACACATTTTAGCAGAAAAACAAAAGGGAGAGATGAATAAAAATGAGAACAGGAGGAAGATTAAGGAACTGAAAAGAGAAAACAAATATGAAGTGAAATAAGTGGGACTAAAAACAGACAAGACATGAAGAAGTTGGGAGGAGTAAAATATATAGTATATTGTTTTGTTGTTGGCAGTCTAAGCAGATCCATATTTCACCTTGGGTGACTTAAAAAACCTCCAAAATATTGATTTTCATAAAGGACAAAATCATATCTTTTTAGGATTCATACATTACATTCCCTGATGAAGCCACAGATGTATGGCTTTCAAAAGGCACTTACTAGCCTGAACATGCCTCTAGAGCAGCTGAAAGAAGTATTTAAAGATATTGCAGTATTGCTGGATTAACCCACCAGGTGGCCTGGGTACGAAATGAGTCATGGGGGCTTAAATCACTCCCACTTTCTTACATTGTGTTAGTGTCACGTCCAGCCGACTACAGCATGCAGAGCAAATGTTCTTATAATTACCATGGACAACATGAATCACACTTTTTACACTCTAAAAAAGAATACACTGGCTCTACATAAATAAATTGAGGTAACAATGTGCGTTGATCTTTTTAAATTAAGCTAATCGATTATTAAATTAATCTGAGTACCCATTTATAATCTGATTAACTCAAATAGTTCAGTACTACAAACATAATTTGCTTTCACCTTTAAAAACTAAATTAAGTTGAACCAACTTAATTGTAATCGTAAAGATTGAGTGATATTAAGATATTTAAACTATTGTAATGTATTTAAGTCCATACTACTCAAAAATGTCCATGCAAATTGTTACCTTAATTTGTTTGAGTATTAGGAACTAATTTCTTTGAGTAAAAAATACAATTTTATTTGGAGGTCTTAAAACAGTGGGATAGAGAATCACACCTGGGTTTGTGTGGTGAGTATCGGGTCTTTGTTTTTGGTTAGTGGGCTTCGAACCAATAAAGTCATGTAAAAACATTTTATTATCATTAATTCAGCATAGTCTTAACCCTAACTTGATTAACGAGCATGCATACAAAATAAAACAACAATTCCACTGCAAGAAGCCAGTCTTCACTGATTATCGAACATGACTCAGTTAGGACAGGTATTCAAATCTCTGCCAGTTAAGGAAACAATAAAGCAATGTAGAATAAAGTAAAAGTAACAGCGAAGAGATTTACAGAGAGAAGCTTTCAACACATAAAGAACCACAACATTATTAAAGATGTAACAGGAACCCACACACTGCATTGATAGACTCTTAACAGGTGCAAAATCTCACAAACATGCCCACAGTACACACATCCAGCCCATCATTTCATTAGTGCTCATACATATTAACAAAGAGATAATGGCCAAATCCGATACTAAAATAAACTTTTTTTTGGTTTATTCTGGTAAATTAAATCTTGCAGCTCTATAAAGCAAGTTAAGTTGTAATGCCTTATTTTTAGTAACCTAAAAGTGCAGAGAATTATGATTGTGTGACATTAAGTGGAGAGGTTGTAGATTACTAAACAACTTAATACCCCTCTGCCGATACCTCCAAGCGTGTCGGAGGAAAACCTGTAATGCATTAAGTTTGCAGTGACAAACTCAGCGATGCTGATTGTGTCATGGTCGAGCAGAGCAGGTTGGACTCAAGTGCAAGATGGACACTGGTCTTAACAGAAAAATACCTCTATTCAAGGTTTTAAACATGAACAGACAACACACCAGGACTCTCCCATGTGAAAATCAAGCAACCAACCAACACCGACAGAAAACCAGAACTTAAATACTTGCACTAATCACAAGGACAAGACACAGCTGGGGAGGGCAGGACAACACAAAAAGGGCACCAGGTGAACAGAATCAGGTGATCAAACAGAAAGGAAAACACAGAGACAGGAAGTAAAAGACAGAGGGAGTGAACGCTTTTCAAAATAAAACAGAAAAACAGACAGATTTTATCAGATTGGTTCTCATAATGCGGTCACTTGGGTGCATCACTAATGAGTAATCAGAAGAAAGAAAGCAGTAAAGTTTCATTCTTAATCTGTGTTTTAACATCAGATAATCAATACACTCATGTAAAACATATTTCATTTTGTTTTGACTTCAATAGATTACTTGAAAATGACATAATTAAATGAAATATCTGAAACCACACTAATACAGTAAAAATAGCTACCAAAACTATGTTTATGTATTTAACATGGTAAAAACCTTTGGACCAGTTAAAGCTGGAGTGATCGTTGCTTCCAATCAAAGCAATTCATTTTCAGCTGGTTGTCTTTTCTACTAGGTTGAAGACAGCCTTTATCGTGATGTTAAAAGGTCTGCAGTCTTAATAATAGTGGCGGGTGTGGCGAGGACAAGAGGCAGCGCAGCGTGAGAAGGAAGTGAAGGCAGCAAGCTGTCAGGAGTTATCACCATGCTTGAATGTTCGAACAGACTGGCCAACCAGGACTTCATCTGCTCTGCTACACAGGGTCATGATGGCAGCAGGCTATTTCAAGGTGGAGGTTAGCAAAAAGGCCACCAACTGGAAAGAGGACTGACAGGCCGACTGCGGTTTGAGAGCTGGCATCGATCTGAGCAGGCAGCTCGACTGAAGCTGCCCCACCAAGTCTCATTTATTTATTGTACCGGTTTTCGTTTCTTTGAATACTTTTTTTTAATAGGCCGAATCAATATTACCCTGTACTGCTCACTATACTTTTATTTTGAACGTTATATCCTTTTAGTCATTGTTGTTTTAACATATTTTGCATTATTTAAAGCCCTAAACGGCTGTTATGGACAGTGCATTAACTGTAAACTGTAAAATGACTTTGGCCTGCACCAGTAGTTCTGCTGTTTATCACTAGTCAGTTATCAATTTAGTTGCATTAAAAAGCTGCAAATGCATCAACTTGAACAAAACATTTGTTATTCTCCAAGGGATTATTCATAAAAATTGAGAAACACAAAGAAATAGTACAGAGACTCGGAGGAAACAAATCAAAAATAACAACTTGGATAGTTCTGAGGTCATGAGTCTGAGCTCTCAACAGACGCTCTGTTCAGGCTGAATGAATGCAAACTAGACATACAGCCCTATAGCAAATCTGTGCAAATAACTCAAGGCAGAAATCTGCTTCAGGCTCTGTCCGAGAACTAAATCTTCTAAAGAAGATACCAAATCTGTCAGGCTGACAACTACATCACAAAATAATGCAAAAGACTGCAACAATATACATTTCTGAGGGTATTGTGCATCCACAAAAAAGTTAGGCTTGTGTATAGTATTCCGAACAGATAACAAATAAAAGTGACACTGGTGTAGGAATGGGAATTAATGTAGTTAACTGCCTATAAATCAGTTTATTTTTTATCAATCATATTAACCTGTTGAACCCCATCCCTGTTTTTCAGGTCTCAGGCTCCAAAATGACATTTCCAGAACAAATTACCATAACTACACTTCTAAAAGGGGAAAATTAATAATCTTTTTTTCTCAAAGTAATGATAAACCTGTGAGTTGGATGTAGAAAAGTCAGAATCAATATAGATGTTTTTTATTTTAAAGAAAATTCAGATTGAACATAGTAAAAAACTGTAAATTATAGTGTCCGTCCAAAAAATATTTTTTACTTATAGTGAAAACTACCCTTGGATGATGGGTTAGTAGACTAAAAGCTTTAGAAATCCAAAGTACGACATATAATAAGTACCCTGAGACTGCCAAGGCACACAACAAGTGACATTTGACCTTTTTAGTGAGGTTTAGCAAAAAAGACTCCACCTCCGGGGTGATTTGGGTGGAAATGGGCGTTTTTGCCATTTCTCTGGAACCATTGGTCGATTTTGGTGATTGACATCTCTTTCGAACCGTTGGAGCCAATAGAATTGAAGGAGAATTTCCACATACACATCAACGTTACCAAAAAAAAGTGGGGGCTTTGCGCATGCAGTTTTGCCCAGAGCGAACCTATCTCTCGCTCTGACATTTGAAAACGGAAAAGTAGGTTTATTGCTTATGGATTACCAGGAATCATTTAAAAGTGACACAGACACATTGGATTAACCTATGGATTAACCTTCAGCAGCGTTTTTATCGTTGTAATGCCATTGAAGACAACTTTTGATCAGACAACAACAAAAGTAAGAGATATTGCCGTTTTAGCTACCTAGCGCCAAGTGTTGTGATGTTTGTTTTTGTTTATAAATTTGTGAGTTCTTATCATAGAGTGATGATGTAGGTACCTCTCGATTCTGTGTCTTCTCACGATGCTAATCGATGAGTTGGATGTGCAGCTACGATAAGTAATAAGGGTGTTATGAGTGAGTTTCTGTGCAACCGCCGTTAGCATTTCTTTGCTCGTGGCTAATTCAGAGGCTGAGCGTTAGCTTTGTGGGGTTTTTTTGCAACAAAAAAAAAGATCAGTTAGCTGAGTTTCTTCCCGTTACATGGATATAAAACATTCATAGTTTATTAAATATTAAGATGCCCTCAGATGCAGATGATGCGTTTTTCCGCCCGGGGGCGGAGGGAATGGGTTCAACAAGTCCATGTCACAAAAAGTTGACTGACGAGTTGACAGTTATCCTATGATGCAAGGGGCATTTTTCTGTGGTTCTGGAGTTGCCAGCAAAAGTCTGAGAAACTTTAGATATGACGTTGGAGTTGGGAGAGTTCGCTTTGACTGGACTGGTATACAAGTAGAACATTTACAAGCTGAGTTTAGACTAATGAAAGGCTAATAAAAAGCCTGGAACATAATTGGGTCTATTAAACTTGCGCTACAAACGAAAACCAGATACCAAAATCTTGTCTCGTTACCCACATTTGACTTATTGCAGAATCTCTTTAAGAGATTATGAGGTTACTAATTACATCTTTGTAAAGCTCCGTTTAAGCCATGAATTTGTATCCTCAAATGCAAATACAAATGTGCGAACACAAAGCTTTCATGTTAAGATTTGAAGTATACACACACAACATTTTACACATACAATTTTTCAGAACTAAGCTAAGCAGCACGCCTTATCGGGTCTGTGCATCCATCCATCCTGTCACCCTCGATATGTGACGTTGAACCTTCTTTGATCTGCAGTCAATCAAATAAATGGTCATCATGTCAGCAGTAACCCTCAGAGCAGCTCCCCTGCTCATCTGAAAAATTCATACCAAAACACAACAACAAAGGGATAAGGAAATTGTCAAAGTATTGCAGCAGGATTGCAGCAAACTTCCGTCCTGAGATGATTTTTCTTTCTCTCCATCTGCTGGATTTCTGTTTGCTTCTGCTCTGCCTTCACTCCCTCCATATCTCTCTCCTGACCATACCTCCTCTTCTTTCCTTACCTCTCTTATGTCATTATGTTCATGTGAAGGGCACCATATACTGTAGCTTTGCAACAACTATCCCTGGTCAAAACGGTTTTACAACTGAAAATGTACAGAAAAGCAGCTATTTGACAGCATCTTGATTCAGTCTGAGCAGGCAGATCTGCACTGCACCAAATGGCAGGCAGAATTATCTATTTGCTTTTCTCATGATTTGATGAAAACTAAGGGCCTTTTTCACGTCTTAAGTCAAAACCAAGTGTAACACTTCTTATCTTAGGCTATCCTATCTGACTAGAAAGATTCTGAGTTATACTAGAGTGGATAGACAGGTGAGTACTTAGACCAGAGACCAGGTGGTTTGAATAGAATAGCCGGCAATTTACTGAAGAAATAGACAAATAGACAAAACGAATATTTTCTGCAGAATGATCAGAGGTAAGTATTTCACCTTTCCCTTGTTTTCTGATTTCTGTGACTTAGTAAATGGTATCCATACAGGATGAATTAAATAAAATAGCCTATTTTAGTTTAGACCGGTCTACTAAGTATTATTTATAGGTTGTTCCTATTTTAATCTCTTTAATATCCTGAGTTAACTATTTTTCTTTTCCCTTTTCACAGGTAAAATATATCTAATTCAATGAAAAAACACAATTGTACCATCAATGAAATCATATGACAAATGAAAACCTAGAGTACAATATATAGTGTCTCTTTCAATCCAGGTAAAATTTATATCCAGTTCCAACCTTATAATTTCTTCAGTTCTGATCAAATAAAACAAACTCCAATACTCCTACCACTCTGGCAGCGAGTTCACCTATTGTCTCTTGAGAAACCTTTATGGACATGCTTTTATTTTGAAGGAGAGTTAGCGCCGTTGACAGGAAGTTGTTGTTGCTATGGAAACAACGTGACGAGATTAACGGAGAAAAGTAATATCTACATATAAAGAAGGAGAAAGTAAACGATAACGTTTATGGTTAAGTGTTAGCACCCCCCAAAGAGGCACAAGCTCTTACGTTGATATTGGAGATTTCAATAAATTCAATTTGAAAAAAAAACGGGAAAAGACAAACAAAATGAATAATTCAACACGTTCTCACTCCCAACCCGTCACATGTTGACGTCGGTCAGGGCCCCTCCCCGTCACTCTATTAAGCACAGGGTACCCCTTGAGAGTCAGTTTTCAAGGCAGGGCGTCAACAGGCAGGGCGTCCCATAGACCTTCATAGACCTCCCATAGCGTTGATAATAGACGCCATGAGAACTCGATTTCGCCGATTTTCTTGTTGCCCCTGCTGGTTGACACCTCTTTTAGCAGAAACAAAGGCTACATTCATGTATTAAATCGATGTTAATCCATGTGTGTGGTTGTGGAATTAATGGACGTGCCGTTGTGCGATTGCGTTGCCAAGCAACTCAATAATTTACAAACTCTTCAACTACAATCCTAATTATATTTAAAAACATTTTAGAAGGCCTCACGAAATACTTTAATCTAAATTAAAATGTAAATGTGAAGGGATGTGTGTAATGTGGTGATTGATATTATTCACCCACAGATCTATGGGTTGGGCTATCCTGTTGATGTGAAATCCGATAACATTTAAAAAAAATAGAAATAATACTTTATTCCGAGTTTGCTTGCTTTTCTCTTTGGAGGTCATCACATAACGGCGTTGTAATACACGGTTCGGCTGCATTAAATATTACATATCTCCCGTAGTTCGCTATTTATAGAGCCCTGCTGAGAAGACTTCTAGACAAACAGGAATAACTGCTGGCGAAACTGAATATGTGACGTGGATCATAAATATATCAATTAAACAAAATCTTCAATTTCCCTTCACAATATAAGTCTCCTTTCAATATCAATACTAATTCGGCTGACTTTTATATTTGATCCAATCGGTATATTGGTATATTTACACAC
>NW_011361045.1:0-4032 GCF_000735185.1 Notothenia coriiceps
GGGGGGGGGAGACAGAGTGGCTAGACGACTGGAGACTCGGAGGAAGCTGCACAGTGTACACAAATACTGTGTGTATGCAAAAAGGAAAAACATCTGCATGCCAGAAGACAGGAATAAAAACTAATACAAACAAAAAAGATACAAACGCAGATATATGCAAATAAAACGCTTACTGTGTACACCATATTTCCAACAAATAGGTAGTCATTTCCCTGACCGCTGCTGAACGGGGCGTCTGTGGGACACACACACACACACACACACACACACTCTCTCTCCACACACACACACACACACACACACACACACACACACACACACACACACACACACACACACACACACACACACACACACACACACACACACACACACACACACACACACACACACACCTCATGACAAAGTGAAACCAGCCAGAATTATGGGAATTTGCACGAGTTACTCAGGCGTGTTTCTTACCATGCTCTAACATTTTGAGAGGAAACCAAAAGAGAATAATTGAATGAATCAGTGCATTGATACAAGTCCCCCAGAACACCTGAGAGACAGAAAGAGAGGGGAGGGAAAGTGAAACAAGTCAGTAGAGAGTAATGCCAAAGCACATATATGCCCCCACACACACCTTCCACTGTGTTCCTGCCATCAGAAGTGCCCTCCACACACACTCCCACACATACAGTAGGTTGGGTTGCTAGTGTACCGTCCAAAATGAAAGACTTCATTATTCCTATGACTTTCATTAGGCGTAGCCATGGAAACATCCCAGTCCCTTATGCCACTCTTGTTTACTCGCCGGCGTCCCAAACAAACAGTAGGCATCACCCGTCAATCCCACAGGACGAGTCGAAGGCAGAGGTGAGGTGTGTGTGCGTGTACCTACCTTGGTGTTGAAGCCCTCAGCATTCTGGGTGATTCGGTAGAGCTGCGGGAAGCGGAGCATGTTCTGTTGGCTGCACGGCCGGTCAAATATTCCCAGAGTGAACGGAGGCAGTGCGGTAAATATCTGCAACACACACAACAAACACACACAGACATTAAAACACGCATTGACAATCAGCAGTGGCATTAAAGAGGCCCTATTATGATTTTGGGTTATATGTAATTATGTGCAGTTAAGTGGTCTGCAAAGGCTAAGAATCCCAACGTTCCTGAAACTCCTCCATGCGACTCCTTTGTTTACTTCCATTAAATCGCTATGTACCACTTCTATTGGCTAGCCTTTCAACACATTGTACGTGATAGGTTAAAGGGCAGGACATCTCTAAGCGGTTGACCAATCACAACAGAGCCGGCCAGCTAACCAATCGGAACAGACTGGGCTCTCGTTTCAGACAGAGGGGGAAAAGAGGTGCTGCAGCACAGGCAGTATGAGAAAAATACAGAGCTTTTTGAACATTAAAGGTGACCTATCATGCAAAATGCACTTTTGTACGTCTTTTAAACATGAATATGTGTCCCCGTGGTTCCAGGGAACTCACCAAGTGCCGGAAAACATAACCCTCTCTCTTTTCCTCCATACCCAAATCTCTTAAAAAGGGGCTGCAACGGATCTGATACAGACTGATCCAGATTTGAACACTTCTATGACGTCACAGAAGTGGCGCTACAGCTATTGGGACAACTCCACCAATCAGGAGGAGACAGCCACGGACATTGCCGTTGGAAAGCGCTGGAGACGCTGTAGTACATATGCCAGGCCTGTAGATGGTGCTGTTCTCACAGAATCAGCCCATGAAAAGACAGTGTTGAATTGCGCGAAATGAAGAATGGCTAAAATGCATGATCTGTTTGGTATTTAGAAAAATAAAAAGTATAAATATGCCTTATATAGGTATGGTCCTACACTATATTATTCAAATATAGCATGATAGGTCCACTTCAAAGCATGGAGACATGTAGAGACACTACATACTGGGTGTTTCTCAATGTCAAGGAAGGCTGCTCCAGAGCCACTATTTCAAGGATGCTACGCCATCGAGTCCCGCCGTAGCGAGACATTTCGCACATGTGTATCCTCCGCGGTCTTAAAATCCCCACAATGCTTTGCGCACAGACCAATTTCCCAAAATTGAAGGCGGAAAATTTAAGGCGGGGCCTCTCATATGACGCACTTGCTCGCCTGTTCCACTCTTTGTTTGTTTTCCGAATGCCAGGAAGGATTCTTGCCTAGCTTCTGAAGGAAGTGAGTCGGAAGACATGTCCTACCAAGGAAGCGTCCTCGACATTGAGAAACACCAACTGATATGAACCTGAATGAGAATAATAGGGCCTCTTTAAAAGGAATTCCATAAAGCCTGAAGGTATTTGCAGACAGTCGGACATATTCACTAACAGCTGGCACTAAAACAGAAAAAACTCTGCATGCAAACAAACATTTCTGGCTGAGATTAAGAGACAACGTGGAGAGAGATTGATGTTGAGATAGCAAGAGAGCGAAAGACACACTTAAGGTGAACAGGGAGGGGGAGAGACTGAGTGGAGGAATGGAAAAGAGTTAGGGCGGGTACTCACCACGTTGTAGAGGCCTATACACCAGCGCTCAAAAAGGATCTGTCCGGAGAACCCGTTCACAAAGGCGAACCAGAGCTGGGACACAAAGAGAGGGATGAGAGGGGATGAGAGGGACAATGGCGGAGGGTACATCTGCCTTAGGGAGGTACTGATAGTGGAAACAGCAGCAGGACATGGCCAAATGTGTGGCCCTGTTTACAAAATGAGAGGTTCACACGAGGAACATTTTGTACTTTATAGCGTCAGAGGAAACCAGGAATCCCAACAGTGTGTGTCACTTTAATGACGTTTCAGTCGTTCAGAAGGTAAGATCATGAAATGTAAATCAAAGTGTATCATAGGTCAACTTTTTTAAATCAGTTCCAAACAATGGTTGATTTCTGTTGCATTTAAGTCAATAGTACTCTTTGTAACATTTCTTTATGTGTTGGTATTTATTGTAGTGTAATTGTAGTGTTTTCTTCCTGGTTAAAAACAGGAACAAAGTAAATACATCTTTAGTTAACGAAAAAAGTAAGCCCATCCTTCAGAAAGCAGTTATGGGAATTGTGGTCATAGTTTTATGAAACATAAGAGCAATAAACAGCACTATGTACACGAGACGGTTGTCCCATTTGTTTGCTGTAATTAATCCAAAGCGTAATGATTCTTCTGGCTGTGTTGCATTGGTTTTTAAATATAAATTATAGCAGTTGCACTTCCTGTACCTCCATTAAACTGAAGTAGTAAAAGCATTCCTCCTGCAGGTTGTGGCTGGCTCTGAAACCTCTTCCTGATTTTATAGAAGATAATTTACTGAAATCACAGCCTTTAAATATGACTGGCTCAGGGGAGAACTTCATTAACGCCATCACACACACACACACACACACACACACACACACACACACACACACACACACACACACACACACACACACACACACACACACACACACACACACACACACACACACACACACACACACACACACACACACACTGCTGGGAGTTGTGGCATTCCTCGGGCATACAGTGCAGCATACAGCCCAGGGGTGAGGTCAGATACACAAAAACACACACACACACACACCCCCCATCCCCCTTATTCTGTCTCCACTAAGTGGACAGAGACAGTCTCTAACCTTTGGCCCACAGCGCCCCGCAGGGAGCCAATCATGTGAGATAATCATGGAAACACAGAAACACAGGCACACACATACACAGGCACACACACAGGCACACACACACACACGCTGTAGTGGTGTGAGCGGGACAGTAGTCTCCCAGGACCTGCACCTGCTGGCATCCTTAATGTGAGACACAGGGTGAGGAGGGGGTGTGGAGCACAGCTGGCACAGCTGACACACACACACACACACACACACACACACACACACACACACACACACACACTCAGTTACATTAACAGAGACGTTCTGCAGCTGTTTGTCGACATGGCTGACAGTGATGGACGAGCTGCCCTCCTGGTGTCTGCTTTCTGTCTCTTTTGCACACACACACACACAGAAAAAAAAA
>NW_011361045.1:4042-6026 GCF_000735185.1 Notothenia coriiceps
CCGTTGTTGTCCGTTCGGTCGAGTCTCAGTGTGTGTGTGTGTGTGTGTGTGTGTGTGTGTGTGTGTGTGTGTGTGTGTGTGTGTGTTACCTCTATAATGTATAGGACCACGTTCTTGTAGAAACAGTAGAGGATGCACTTGGTGACACGGTTGTAGCTCCACGCCCCATGGACCAATAGCAGCTTCTCTAGATAGCAGAACTACCAATCAGGGGAAAGGAGAGCAGAGAGAGATTAATTACTATAATTACAAGAGAAAAAAAAGAAGTAAAAAAAAGAACATTTAGTCTGGAAATGGAGCCGAGATAACATTAAGAATGTGGTAACGAGACAAGTGGAGGCAAGACGCCAAGAGGCTAAGAGATCAACAACCCAAACAGCGAAAGTGACAGAAAAGACGGACTCAGCAGTAATTAGGAGAACCCTCTGGCTAGTTTCATCAAGTTGGTGTTATGGGTCACACAGATAACAGATAACAGATACTATTCTTGTAAGAATTGCGGGGAAAAGAGATGGTATATTAATATCTTAAATACGTTTTGAATTGATTAAATGCTACCATTAAATAGACCTTAGCTTTAAGAAGCAAATACACACTCCCTGAAATTACGAGGAGCATAAACGTCTTTAGATTTTCTTATCGACTTAATTGTAAGAGTTGTAAGAGTTCTTGTTAGACAATATGACACTTGAGTGACCCCCTAAGTTAATTAAGCTTCCCTCTGCAGTGATGTCAAAGATCAGTATGACGAGGACAGGACTCATAAGACACTTGATTAGGGTGCATGGACCGAGCATAAATCCATTATCTACGTTCAAATGAAGCCTGTAACCTATCTGTACGAGCCTAATGAAGCATGAAGGACTGTCCTCTGCATGTCTCTACGCTGTGTCTGCGTCCCACCTGTGCTATGGAGTAATCAGAGGAGTTGGTGGCCTGCATGCCCTCGTTGCCGCTGATCCCGACTCCAACGTGAGCCGTCTGGATCATCCCCACGTCGTTGGCACCGTCGCCTATCGCCAGCGTGATCGCCTTCACGTGCTTCTTCACCATGTCCACGATCTCTGACTTCTGAAGCGGAGACACTCTGCGGACACAATGAGAAGAGAAGGAGAGATTCAGAATACTTTATTGTACATTAGATTAACATATAATGAACTATAAATACAATTAATTATACATACAAAATGTGATGATGGTAACGGTGGCAGATTGTCCTCAGAAGGATCCTTGAAAAGGGGGCTTAAGTTTGTGTGTGTGTGTGTGTGTGTGTGTGTGTGTGTGTGTGTGATAGGCATGCACAGCAGTACAAATACAAGAACACTGTGGGAAAAATGGAAAACAAGAAACACATTTTTTGAAATAAAACGGGAAATAAAACAAAAATGGCAGCAATTAAGAGACGAAGAATAAAGCCTGAAAAGTGGGAAACTGTTGCGCGTAAAAAGAAAGATGGCAGGAACACGAACACACGAACACACACCATGTATACATCACTTCAGGGGACATTACATTGACTTATATGCATTTCCTGGAGACTTATCCTAACCTTAACCATAACCAACACATGCTTAACCCTAACCCTTAACCTAATCCTAACCAAGTCTTCACCCTAAAATTAATGATTCCCCTTATGGGGACCTCCAATTTGTCCCCATAAGGGAAGCCAGTCCCAACACGTGACTGTGTAGACAGATTTAGGNACACAACACACACCAACAAACACACACAATCACACACACACACACACACACACGTGATACAGCCGGTGCGTTGTGTGTGTGAGTGTGTGTCAGGGAGCCCTTCCAGCGGTACTCCACCCTGCTTGACTGTATCACTGATCCCTCTTTAATAACACCCGGTTCTGTGTCTGTCGGTGACAATGAGTGGAGTCAGGGAGGCTGGATACAGACTCTCCCTCAGGGGGGGGCTGAAGAGAACGACGGGGAGTGTGCATTTTTGCGAGAGATATTGCGGGTAATGT
>NW_011361045.1:6052-12247 GCF_000735185.1 Notothenia coriiceps
GTGTGTAACATCTGCAGACATATGAGAACACACGGCTCCAACCCACGGCCTCTGGTGTTGGTTTGCTGTTTGGAGGTTTAGGAAGTGGTTTTCACATCAATTATTACTTTCTTCAACCGGCTGCCATGGAATAAACCTGTGAGAACATGAGCTGTTAATCACATGGTCGTCCTCAGGATTTAATCTATTTTTTCTAACCACTTTAACCCTTAAATGGTTTCTGTATCATATGGGATTGTATAAGTTTCTTTTGTTGCATTGCTGGAGGAGCTCAGGTCAGAAGAATTTCATTTCCATTTCTACACTGTATGTTAATATGACAATATCACATTTGAATGTTTTGACCTTGAAAACAATACCACAAGTTCTATTAGTAGTGTGGGGGAAACTTCTGTGTAGCAATGTAGTGGGAGTCACCGACTCATGAAGGAGACACGGGAAGAGCAGGAGCTTTGATGTCAAACACTGATGGTTTATTTAGGAGCTTCGTCCGGAGAATTCACATCACAAGTCCAAGAGCCAGAGGTTCTGACTTCACGGTAGAGTTGCCACGTCAATTCTGGAGCGCCTCTCTCTCTCGTTAGCCCATTGAACTGGTTTCACAGAGAGTGATCAACATATTTTGAGAAGATAGCCTAAACAGTTGGGAACACTGAGTCACTTGCGTCCAATACTTATGGCCTCGAAGATTTCACACCTTGGAGTCCACAAACACAAAGAAGGAAGTTTCCCAGTGCACCCGCAACAATAAACCATCTGTGACCTAGGGCTGCCCGGTCACAGAATGGGAACAACAACTTTATGGCTGAAGCAGCCTACCTCCTTAAAGGACATAACAGACGTCAGGGTTGGTCATGCACGTCATATCTAGGAGTCTAGGACAATTATTTCCCTAACAAGTAGCAATTCAGAATTTTTGATCGGATCCCCGTGCGTTTTGTCATGCTACTAAGACATTTATACAATCCTGTTTAAAAGTGATTTTCAAAAGAGATAAATATACGTGAATTGCTCCAGCTCACCTTTCATAACATGCTTTGCTACTCTCTGTCACTCACATGAACACAGCTTAAGTGAGCCTTGTTCTTACTACCTGCACTGCGCTGTGAAATCACATATATCAACAAAGGAGGAGACATGTGATACTGGGAGTGGGGTTACACCTGTATAACAAAGCAAGTTATGTTTCCCACAGTACAGGACATGCAATTGTAGAGTCTTACGGTATGCGTAGTATGAGATAAACGTTAAAAGTGTATATAAAATGAGGTATTTCATTCCTAAATGTTACGTCATGTTGAGTTACAGTAGGCCATTTGCCTGTTGGCTGCATTACTAGAGATTAGCATAAATCCAGGTGTTAAATATTTACATTACAATTCAGTGATTATAGTAATTACCTGAGCCTCAGTGATGTATTAGGTGATAGTGATAGTATCAACACGGGGCTTTTGTGTGGACAATACTTCAAAACGGTTCCTAAAAAGAGGAGTGACTGTGTGTGTGTGTGTGTGTGTGTCTCTAGTCTTGCATTAAATCCCTGCCATGTTCGTCCGTGTTCAGATAATGATATTACAAAAATCTAATAATGTGCAGCTGCATGGAGAGTCACATGCAAACAGAATGCAGCGAGGCGCTTTGATAAAGATATAACAAAATCTAATTACACACACACACACACACACACACACACACACACACACACACACACACACACACACACACACACACACACACACACACACACACACACACACACACACACACACACACACACACACACTTCTATGAATATGGAAGAAGGATCATGTGCCGGTCAAGCTGGAATCACAGAGCTGGGTGGTCTGCTTAGTATTCATACATAGGCGTGTGCGTAAACACACATTTACACCCACGCACAAACACACTCACTTCCCCCCATGAGCCAAAAGGGGAAAACCTCAGCAGATTCTTGCAGAAGGATGGGATCAACCTCTGCCCTTTGTTGCTAAAGTGTGTGAGAGTGTGTCTGCCTGAGTCTCTTGGCCTCCGACCACAAATCTCTCTTTATCTCTCCGCCTCCCCGCCGCTCTACCTTTGCTCTAAACACCGCTCACAGAGTCTGGGATTGTGTAAAGTGGCGTTGGAGAGATGAAAGGCTCCCAGTGCTCTTCACGGTGGAACTGAGCAGAAAATAAGCAGCCGCTAAATCCTCCTATAAACAAGCGCACAGTGAAGTCAGGAAGCCAAGCGTACGAGTGCGCCCGAGACAAACACACATTCCCAAATGTCGGAACAACACATACAGGAGGTGCGATCCTTTTAAGTCTTAAAGCTAACGCTCATTATGCACAGGCTCCTTATTAACGGTGTTATGGCACACTTACATTGGGAATCACCTACAGCGCTGGTTCCCAAAGTGCAGGTCAGGACCTCCCAAGGCATTGTGGGATGTCAAATAAATTAAAATCTAACCTCAGGCACCCTAATAAAGATCAAGGATATTATAATAATCTCAAGTACGCTCCTTTACATGCGAATACCTACATTTGCCTCTTTTGCACAAGCTGGAAACATTGATGTTTGATCCCAGCATGAAGCAGTTCAGCGAAAGGGAGGAGGGAGTAGGGATGGAGGGAAGGAAAGAGGAAAGGAAGCAAGTGGCTGTTCACAAGGCCTGAGAGACTGAGTCCGGATATGGCCTGGATATGTAAGGGAGAGTCAATGACTTCCCTTCTGGCCGCACACACGAGCACGATCACACACATAAAAGCCGTGTGGAAAGTCTTTTGTTAAACATCACAGCTGGTGCCGGAGTGGAACATGACCAAAAAAGGGAACACGCAGTAAACATTCAATGAACAGAGTGCACTTTGTATGAACGGAAATGTACAGTATAATGACAATGTGTGTGTCTGAGTGTGTGTTGGTGCCCATTCCTGGGGTGCCACCCGTTAGTGAGTCATTGCTTTGACATTTCCATACAGTGTGTTACTCTCGTCCTGCTGTGCAGTGGAAAGGCTTTTATCGTACGCCGACCATGTGCAACCAACGACCCATACACACACACACACACACACACGCAGGTACACACACCAAACAAGGGTCTGCGTGGCAAAGACTTTGTATGTTAAAATACTGCTTTAAAAGTTTTTAATTTGCTTGGAGCCTGCACATTTTCTCTGCACAGAGGGGGTTTTCCACATATAAATCATCCTGTGTATCTCTAAATGTTGATCCAACAACTGGTGCCTGACCCTTTAATGGATTACAATTCCAGACTTTTGTCTAGACTTCCTGCAGACTCTATTTTTGTTTAGTTACAGGAAAGGAAAAGTGTAAAAAGGCCTCTTTAAAAAACCACTGAATTGTATATTTGGTGTGAATTCAGACTTCCAAAATGTGTGTGTATACCCTGTGGATGACCAAAGCTTGCTCATGTAAGTGAATCTCTGTGTGTGATGGATGAGTCTTCCCTACCGGCAGCAGATGACAGCCTTGCAGGACAACGCCAAGTCGAGGAAGGCCTGGCGCAGCTCGAAGGACAGAGCGTACTTCAGCGTCTGGCCGTCGATGATCAGCGCCAGCTCGTTCTCCTTCCCCAGAGAGTCGCCCAGGGACGAGCAGTGAGCGGTCAGCTTGGCTCGGGTCGCCTGCGAGGAGACAAAGAAACACAGAGGGGGGGGTTTGAGTTCTTCCTTTCTCCTTGAACCTGAAAATGACTCGATCTGGCTACATCCCTCAAAGTGAGTGCATGTTCAGGTCCTGCAGATACTGCGGCCTCATAAAGCGGTGAAAGTACACATCAAAAACACACACACATTAGTAGGAAAGGTCAGAATCACGGCGGGTAAATGGAAGACATATGCTCATGGTTCCACGAGCTGCTTTCATCTGGGGGAAGAATTCGCTTCTGTATACACGAAACAATGAAGAATGCCAGTATAAAGTTCACAGAGGTTTTTTGACATTATCACAACATGCTTAAAAGACCTGAGGGCACGTTGAACCACCATCAAATGTGAAGTCTTTACAACACACTACAGAACATATGCAAAGACACACACACACACAATAGGGGGAAACAGATAAAAGTGCAGGTTTAATGTTGTGATGCGGTTAAAGGCATCATGTATATCTGTGTGTGTAGATGCCAGCGTGCCTGCAGGGCAGTAGTTTGGGGGCAGCTCTTGATAATAGAGGAACACGGATTAATGGAGAAAATAAACATCCCCCGGAGTTGTAATGAATTCCAGGTGGAGGAGCAGGCACGCTACAAGTTAACACACACTCACACACACACCTGATTGCTGAAATTAAGATTTCCACGGCCCCAATGTTATGGAGCATTAAAATGGTTCAATATGTATCATCCCTGCCTTGTGTGGTCCAGATGATTCTCCAACAAGAAATACACTTTTAGCTTTAAATAGGGGTCGTCATTAAACCTGGGAAAAGAGTGGTTAACAGGACTTAAATCTAAGCTCTGGCTTTTATGTTTCTAAGAGCTCTATACATTAAGGAGATCTCCAGGTGAGTCCAGGTTAAAGCTACTCCAACACAGATGCTCTATCCATCAAATGTCAAACACTATTGCAACAGCTCATCTGCCGTCCATCAGGGGACAGCTTTGTTTGGTGAGCATGTGGAATTCAGCTTAAACGCATAATAAATGAGGACTGACGCAAAACTAAATTCCCCATAACAGGAGCTGTTTGTGGAAACAAAGCCAATCCAACTAAACACAAGGCCATCAGATACACAGAGCAAAACATTCAGAGACATGAAAGGGACAAACATTTGGAGATTTGAAGAATGTACACAGCGGGTTATTGGCGGCCGTCGGACCTGAGAGTCAGTGACCCGCAGAGAGACAGCATGACACACACACACACACACACACACACACACACACACACACACACACACACACACACACACACACACACACACACACACACACACACACACACACACACCTCTCTTCTTCTGGCCAAATAGCGATGCTCACATGCACACAAGTGTCCCTCCTCTCTTCCCCAACACAAAAAAAAAAGTTCCCTGCTCTTGTTTTCTCAGCCTGAGGCGGTGTGTTTTTCTTTGTGCGCCGGAATTCCTGTTTGCATTCACCTTTTTCCCCAAACAGGGGGAAAGGAAAACAAAAACATAATGAAGGGATTAAAGGAGATTACAGGTTGTCAGAGTCCTGGAACTCAAAGTGACTATGTGTGTGTGATGTGCATGTGTTTTCACAGAGGGGAGAAACATGTGTGTGTTTGTATGTAAGTGCACAGGGGTTGTGTGTGTACATGTTGTGCAAGTGTTGGAGATGAGAATGTGACAAAACTGAGTCCTGCCTGTCCTCGCTTCATCACAGAGGAATACACACAGAAAGCCTCAGCAGCGTAATGCAAAGTAAACAGCATGTAAGTGAAAGATTATTGTGTAAAAACACAGCATTTGGGGCGGTTGGTGTTCAGTGGTGGAAGAAATACTCAGATCTAGTACTTAAGTAAAAGTACCAGAGAGTAGGAATACTCAGTTACAAGTAAAAGTCCTGCATTCAAAATGTTACTAAAGTAAAAGTACAAAAGTATTGGCATCAAAAAGTACCAAATCCAAAGTGGCCATATATTATATCACTGGAGTATGAGTGATGCATTCAAGTGCGTTTCATATTAATGTTGCAGCTGTTAAAAGGAATAGATAACATTGATTACTTTGTATATTGCCCGATATCTCCATCCATAATAGTATGTTCAAGTTTATTACTGGATTTAATTGTTGTATTCATTAAATGAACCTGCAAAACTAAACTAGTAACTTTTCAAATAAATGTAATGAGTAAAAAGTACAATATTTGCTGCTAAGATGTAATGGATGTAGGAATAGAGATGTCCCGATCCGATCACGTGATTTTCAAAAGATCGGAATCGGGAGAAAAATCGGGATTTTTTTTAAATACTTTATTTAATTTTTTTATTCAATGTTACAAAACAAAAATGACCATGTTCAAGTCTTAAAGTCATCCTGAGGCCTTATTTTTGGTTTCAAATTACACAACATCATGTATGTGTTGCTTCTTTGGGGCTTGTTTTCATAGACCTGGTTATTTCTCTCAAATCTGGCAACAGAGTGGGCAGGGCGCAGTGTCTAATTGTAGCAGTAAGCTAACGAGTAGGGATGCACCGAATATTCGGCCGCCGAAAATTATCG
>NW_011361046.1:0-2236 GCF_000735185.1 Notothenia coriiceps
AATCGTGATATCAATTATTGACCAAAATAATCGTGATTATGATTTTTGCCATAATCGAGCAGCCCTAGTTTGAGTATCATTAACTTAAAACAAGGACATTATTGATAAACCAAAGTTCGGCGCATTCAGAAAAAATTATGGAGGAACAATGACTGAGTCTTTTACCAAGAACTGATTTATTTTTGATAACCAGACTTAAGGTAAGCACTGGGAGACAACAGAAGCCATACAGACAAACATGACTGTCTATACACAATGCTTTGACGCATTGATAAAAGACAAATTAAGTTTTCTTTGTCCTTATAATCATGCAAGCTCTAAGCATCAGATGTTTAACATGTGCCAAAGCCCCTGGTGTCCATGTGTTGCCTGCATGCATTAACATAAATTATCAGGCAACACATTGCTGTAAATCAACTAAATCAAATGTATGCTTCCTAGATTCCTATTATTTAACTAATACAAACTAAAACATTGTCCTCTCTTGCCTGGTTCTCAAACCCTGACTGCCTCCAAAAGTTGTGTTTAATGTGAGTCCTTGCTGTGCTTTCCTTAGTAGCTGGCCTCAGTCCCCGCTGATGATAAATAACCTAGAGAGTCTCTCTGTCCGTCTCTCGCTTTCTGCCTGGGTCGGGTCACTGGTGGGAGACAGAGGGTGATCTGAGAGGAAGGGTGATGTGAGACAGAGTGAGAAGCATGTGTTTGTGTGTTAGACGGGCCACGAGTGACATGTGGCCGAGTGCTGGCCAAACCCTGACGAGAGCAGACAGAGCGTCTCTCCTCAGTCCCGCCACCAGCCCCCCGAGGGAGGGCAGTCAGCCAACGTCCTCTCTATCTGTCTCCTGCTCTCTCTCAACATTTCTTAGAGGACTACGATCATCATCAACACATCCAACCATCCGACATATCAAGGATAAAGAAAAAAACAGATACACAGACTTTCTGACCTGGCTGACACTCATGCGGCACACTGTATAATAACAGTCTAACAGAGCTGTCAGCAGGCGGCCTGTTATTCCTTAAAAACATGGCATTCTTAAATGTACTAGTGCTAGGGTTAAAAACAAAAGGCAAGATAAGCATATAATGTTCCTGATAAACAATGATAGTACAACTAGTGGAGCATATGGAATGTAAGCTACTTTTATTGAATGTTATCCTTTAGACGTTAGTATGATTCCTGGTCAATATTGACTTTCTAAACATAAATGAAGTACGTCTACATGAGGGATCATGGCCCAGCATGATACACTGGTCTTTTACACAAACACACAGGCTGCTCAGGGAGAACTCTGCCCTTCTTTACACTCCCTTTTTCTATCCAAAAACAAACACAACACAGCAGGGAGTCTGACGGTCGAACATGGAACAACACACTTCAGCTCAGAATGAGGAGAGGAAGGACAAGCATCTCAATAACCAAGTACTGTCCGTACGTTTCAAATGTGACTTATCAAATGTGTTAAAGGGGACCTATCATGCAAAATCCATTTGTTCACGTCTTTCATACATCAACATGCATCCCCTCTGTGTAAAGAGATTCTGAAAGTTTCAGGAAAAAAGATTCTCTCACTTTTTGTCCTGATCCATTTATATAAAAACCTGTTTGAAAATGAACTGATCAGATTTTGGCCACTTTATGATGTCATAACGATTTGTTGGCTTGTGTAACCATTAGCCAATCACCAACCAAGGTAACCCCCCCCCCACACCTTATCACCTGAATCTCCTCTAGAGCACCATTGTGTTCTTTTTAACCAAATATCTCTCAGAGGGGCGGGGCTCCTTATTTTCATCTAAAGTAACAGCCAGAGAATCAGCACTTTTGAAACAGGGCTGAAACAGAGGGGATTATGGGATGCTGCAATGATCTGTTTGGTATTTGGAGCCAAACACTTCAGAGACATGTTCAGTATATATCTGAGACCTATAATATATGGAGGAAAAACAGTATAATAGTGGACCTTTATATCTGCTTCAGTATCTCAGTTTTAAAAATGCATATTACTAAGTACAAAAAAGAAAGCAGACCAATGTGTACTCTTTTGTTAACCTCCACAGCATTAAGACCAATACAGACATTGACACATTCTTTAACATGTTTTTCTCCACCTGTCCATCAAAAATAAGTGTTAAATTGATTAAACATTTCCATTTATCTAAGCTCCTCTGCAGGCGAGCCCCACTCTAAAGCGCTAAACTACCATTTGATCACAACGCAAATCGAATTAAAAAT
>NW_011361047.1:0-10552 GCF_000735185.1 Notothenia coriiceps
ACTTTACATCTGTTATCATGTTTTAAAGGTAATCGTCTCAAATAAGTGCAGCTGAATGCTAAATATTTCACTGTGAATTGTGAGAAGTCCAAATTTATCATGATAATTACGCAGCCTGAAAAATTAAACATTGACGATGTATTAGGTCAACAGATTACACATAACTGTATTAGGTTACTTGAAAGCGATAATATTAAGTTGAACCAAGTATTACTTATTTAAACTTAATATTATTGCTTTCAACTAACCCAATACAGTTATGTTAAATATGTTACACATTTAATTAAAGTCAACGTTTAAGTTTTTTCCGTGTAATTATGGGATTTTGAAAAGTCAAGTTAAACCCTAGATCAGGGGTGTCCAAATTATTTTCACCGAGGGCCACATACAGAGAAATATCTGAAGGGCTGGGCCACTTAGGTGAGGTATATTGTCTCGTAAATTAAGTCATAAGTTAGCAAAATATAGGTAAATTAGGCTTGATACATGAATATGCTTTTATAAAAAAAACTCATTTATATAGTTGGCAGCTCATTCCTCAAAACAGAAACCTCAGAGTGGTTATAATAATATTAACACATGAATACTATTGTGTAATATATTGTTACATATATATTTAAGAAGTACAATATAAGAAAAGCACAAGTTTCATTTGTGGGCCGTATTTCATTATACTTTTGAATTTGCTGAAGGCTGATTCAAAATGGCCCGTGGGCCGCATTTGGCCCCCGGGCTAGTTTGGACACCCCTGCCCTAGATGAATGTCTGTGTCTCCACAGGGCTGAGCGCTGTCTCATCACATGCTGGACGTCAGTACCATTTTTTTTATGAAAAAGTGACCTTTGATGAAGCACAGAGATACTGCCGAGAGAAATACACAGACCTGGCCACAGTAGACAGCATGGAGGTTGTGACTCTCCTGAACAGCATGGGAGGGTATGTTGACGTGGTGAGTTCACTCTTTCATTTTAAAGCTATCTTGACTAATGCTGATGACAGGTCTGAAAATGATATAATCGACCTCTTAAAAGTAGTGTGAAGTGTTTTTATTATACCCCCGGCCCGTTGTGATTCACAAGACAGTGTGACCTAAGATTTCATCGACATAACTACGTTGTAGCTATGTAGGACAAATACAAGCCTTGAACCTTGAACATTTGAGCTGCAGTGGAAGGACTGTTACAAAAGGAGGGAATGTTGTATTAGAAAGACAGTAGGCCTGGAAATATCCACAGACAGCTAGAGCCTCACTTGTCCTTTAAATAAATTATTGTATATACTTTTACACAGAACAAGGACGAGTGATGATCCTTCATCACTGCTAAATGCCTTACAAGGCATGAAGACCTTTCTTTATACCTTTTGTAGATGCCGAAATGTTTGTTTAGCTGTTGTGTCATGGCCTACGCGTGTGTCCGGTGCCGTTTGCAGTTTAAAAATAAACTGAAGTCCGTTTTGTTGAGAAAAATAAAATCCACTTTTTTTTAATCCATGTTTCAACAAAGGTACAATTCACAGGTTTCTCTAAACTATAACGGCACTAAACGGTAAAGAAACAGTGTGACTCCACAGCTATACATCCGCTCCGACCCCCCACTTCCACTTTATATGTTTACCCGAGCTGCCCTTGGAGCACTCTTTTAAGGTGACTGTACAACACTACAAAAAAATACATAAAGGAAAATAAATGACAGGCAAAATAAAAATGCACCTTGCACCTGTGTTATTCTATATTAGCTTGTGTTATGTTTGTTTTATTCTCTTTGCTTCTTAAGGACTGTTTTTAAATATCATTTTATTAGGTTTGTCCGTTGCACTATTTCTTAATGCTCTTAATGTTTTTCATTTTGTAAAGCCCTTTGAAATGCTGTGTGTTGAAAAGTGCTATATAAATCAACGTACCTTTTACCAAGGCTGAACTCATAAAGGCAAAACAAATGTACCTTTAATTAAACATACATTTCCTTGAGCAACTTTAAAAGCTACATCACGGTGTAATTATTTATAACACAGTGAATATTGCTTTCAGCTGGCCTGGATAGGGCTGTACGATGACGTGGACAGCTGGAGCTGGTCACTGTCAGACACAAGCTTCTACAAACCGGGGGAGACGGAGTTCAGACGATGGGAGTCTGGAGCACCACAGAATACTTCATGGAAACGATGCACAAAGATTAGTTCTGCTACTGGATATTGGACTGAATCTGAATGTAGCACACTCTTAAGCGCAGTCTGCTTTGATGTCAGTGGTAAGAATATTAACTTGAGATTATTGTATGCCTTTAAAATCAAATCAAAAGCTTGTGAAATATAATAGGGGATTACAATGTCATATTTTATATAATGGCATTGATGGCAGGCTGTATGTTGTGATACCTCGACTCAGCACTTCTCTGTGGTCCATTTTCAGGTTTGAATGTGACGTATATCTACACCCAGGCAATGACATGGAACGAGGCCCAGAGCTACTGCAGAACAAACCACAAAGACCTGGCCAGTGTGAGAAACGAGGCAGAGAACCAGCAGATCAGGGATCAGGTAGGGACCAATTATTGGATTGGCCTTTCCAGAGAATCCTGGAAGTGGTCCGATAGAAGTGACTCCTCCTTTAGGCACTGGTCAGATAATGAACCTGACACCACGATGAAGACTTGTGCGGCTGCAAATTTCTACAAGTCTGGAAAATGGGCGGACGCGGGCTGTGGGTGGGAGCTACAATTCATTTGCTACAGACGTGAGTCAAATTCAAAGCTTCAACACAGCAAGTGATAAGAGTCTGCTGACAAAGAACAAACCATAGATGTTGTGACTAATGAATTGTGTTTGTGTTTCTAGAACCTGTTTCAATGCAAGTGATCAAAGTGAGGTTGCAGAAATCAAACTCCGATGTGGATCTGAACGACCGCGCTTTTCTGGATGAGTTGTTGGTGAAGGTAAGGAAGGTCATGTTTTCCACACTTATGCAACAAGCCGATTGATTCTCACAGCAGACTATACCTGCCACCAAATGAAGCAGGAAATGTATATATCATAATGATGCAATTTCTCTATGAATGTTTAAGATGAAGAAGGAAATGAGGGACAAGGGCTTGGATGACAACATCCAACTGAGCTGGAAGAAGCAGGCGGATGGACAAGTCTTCCATAAGGAGGAGGAGAAGAGGGATGAGCTTTAAAGCTGAATTGCTTTGTCGGCTTGCATCAGAGAAAAGTGTATTTCTTTCCTAAATGTCCTCATGCAAAATAATACAGCCGCAACAACGAGATGATTAATGAATTATTTACAATTATTTTGATAGAAGATTTGATGCTTTTCCTTGTAGTTCTTGATTGTTTTTGTTCATCATCGGCTTTGCCTGTAAGAAATAATACCATTTGTATTCTCTCACTGTTATGTCTCGGAATATCGTTAAATAAGTTATATAAAAATCAACTGTACCTATGCTTCTTATTCCCATGTTCAGGGATGCAAAATTAGGCTTTCAAAATCTGAGGATTTTATGCTTTACTCCGTCATATATGGTCATTAATGTAATATGTTTTGGGATCAGACCAAGTTGACTCCAGAATATCTTCAAATTATTTCATAGAAAATAACTAAATGTATCCTTATGCTGTCACCCTGATGGGGATGAAAACTTGAAACAATTTCCCTAAAATGCTATAACTGTAACATCTTCCAGGGAATTTTTTTTAATATATACTTTTTCCATCTTTCTAAATATTATGATTTAAAGGTTTCCTATCATGCAAAATGCACTTTGTGAGTGAATTAAAAAAAACTTTAAAAAACTATCTCAAATATGTTATTAAGTTAGAATTATTTTTATTCTATTATTTCTCACATGGTTGTTTAATGTGTCCCCCCATTTGCTCCAATAGCTGCCCCTAGTACCAGTTTGGGTTACATGCAGAGATGTGTGTGCTGTGCATGTGTGACATAATAAAGAGGGTTTCATCCTCCGATTCCAATTTGTGTGTTTCATTCATATATTTATTTAGTTTATTTCTTTGAATGTTCTTAATATTGAATACTGTCTACGATGGTGTAGCTCCAATAAAAGAGAATGGTCTATTCCTGATTATGAGCAATTAACGGCCTCATGCTCCGAATGTAAAGTTATGGATCAAATCTAATAAAGATAATCTTATAAGCAAAGGGCATAACAAAAACGATTGCTATAATATGAAGGCAGATAATATCATTTAACTAAATACTTTATTTTGTATGTATTTATTGAGTCAAACAAATAGGTTTTGTTTGAACCAGAGAAAAACATGCTTTCGTTAAAAAACTGGCATGTTTGAATAAAATGGTTTTCCACACAGCATGCAAAAATATAAATAAATAAAGATTAATGCTATTTAAAGGAAAGCTGGAATAGTATATTTTTTCTGGGGAAATAACACCTAAAATATGGGCAATTTATTGTAATTTTTTTCCTCTTTGACAAGTTGACATTATTCAATTCAATTAAAAGTAAACATTTGAAAAATTGGGTTTAAAGTCAGTCCATGTCTTTTCCCCAAAAATAAAATGTGGGAAAATTAAAGAAATGTCAAGAATAGTCAATATCAGTTTAAAATGTCTCTAGGGTCTATTTTACAGCATATACTGCGTGCAACATTTTGTATTAAACCACAAAAAAATGTGGAAATCAATCTTGAACATCATATTTAGTGACGTCATCTGAAGCCACCGGAAGTCTGAGTTATTAGCCCCGCCCCCCGCCCCGCAGTTAAGTCAATCCGACCTGAAGAGAAGGCGAGTCCACGGCTAAAAATATAATAGCTAACACAAGATGGCCGGTTTGCCTCGTAGGATTATAAAGGTACACTTTACACCACACATTGTATTTATACACTAACACACTCGGTCGTGGGGTATTGATAAGTGTATTTTGTGAGAGTATGAAAATACATTTACTACCAAATAACGTGTAATTCTGGCGTTAGCATTACTAGCATAGTTAGCTCATATCAAGCTAACTCGCTATTTTTTCTGTTTTGTTTTTCAACTTCCGTTCACTCCCTTCTTCTCTAGCTGTGTTGTATGTTCTCCACTAGATTTATTGTCGTGCTTTACGTGTAGTTTATACAACACTGGGTTGCTAATGTATGATATGAATCAACAAATGATGACATTTTGTCCTAGTCGCCATATGAATGGATTCGCTAATGTTAGCCATGCTAGCAGTTGTAGCTTTTGGGTGATTGGTACACATGTCTGGATGTGAAAACGCTGCCCTTGTGGTTTCAGAACATGAAAATGTTTTACTCAAAGCAACAATGTTCATTTAGTTTATTTTTGTATGATATGAAATGAAAAAATAGGGAGAAATGTAAGGGCCCTTTGCGTTGCGGTTTCCTCCATCAGGCCTCAAGCAGCCTGTTCCGCCACTTCGTCCAGCATCATATTTATCGGCTTTAGCAGGTTATTCACAGCCTTTACAACAACCTTAAGCGAAGTGAAAACACAACACAAGCTTCCATTATGGAGAGTTTGTTTTCGAATCCAAGTGAAGGAATATACGCTATTAACGACCCGATTTACCAGTGTACTCAGTGGTGTAAAGTAACTAAGTACATTTACTCAAGTACTGTACTTAAGTACTTTACTTGAGTATTTCAATGTTTTTCCTACTTTGTACTTCTACTCCACTACAATTGAGAGGTTCACATTTACTCCACTATATTTGTAATACCTTTAGTTACTTTACAGATGAATGATGTGAAATATAATCAAGTGTTAAATCAGACTTTAGTTCCACCTGGAGTAAATCCACAAGCTACCCTGCAGTATACAAAGTCATTCAAACTAGCTGCACCTTTAGCAGCTTTGAGAACACTTTAATGATCAATCATTATAAAACATTTCATATCTATTATTCTGAAATGGACCAATCTGCACAATGGCTACTTTAAGTATATTTTGATGCTAATACTTTTGTACTTTTACTTGTAACAGAGTATTCCTACACGCTGGTACTTTTACTTAAGTACAAGATCTGAGTACTTCTCCCACCTCTGAATTCCAGCATCTATTTATTGTTTTTCAAATCCCAACGAAGGCATGTGCGCTATTTGAGACGAGATTTAACCAGTCTACTTCCTGTTGACAGCAGATATCGGTGCACCTGCTTTTTTTGGAAATGCAGAAATTAAAAAAATGCTTCACTTCCTTTTTTGTGCCCATAGTGTCGTTGGCCTACTGTATTGCAGTAAAACTCAGAATTACGCCACCATACAAACGTGTATCATCTGTTACATCCTAAAATAACTGGGGACTGAAATAACACGTCTATTATTTAGAAAATTAAACAAAGCCTATTGAAATAATGAATTGGCTGTCCATTAAGTGCTACAAATCCAATGGTACAACTTTAAATACCTGCTGGTTTAGTAAGCTTTGTGTAGTGGTAACACCATATATTTTGGATAGTAGGCAGACAAAACAAGCAGTATAAAGACCTTACTTTTTTAATTTTTGAAATATTTTCTGGCATTTAAAGCAAGAACAAAGCAGATTAATCTACAATAAAAACCATGTTACTAGAATCCCTAATTAATGTTTTTTTTAAATCAGCAAATTAGCCATTTAATGTTTGTCATCGTACTGTCAAACCAGCAGTCAAACACCTTCTGAGTTTCCGTGTTCAACAACAGTTTGTGGAATGTGGCTTTGTCTGAATGTGGGCAAGGCTTGTACAAGTGTGTGTGACTAAGCAGGGTGAAAGTGTGTCCCGCCATTCATTATCAACTGGACAATCCACACCCACAGCAATGTTTTTATACTCGTAAATGTCAACAAACGTATTGTGTATTTCTGTTCTGCTCAGGAGACGCAGCGGTTGATGGCAGAGCCGGTTCCTGGGATCACGGCCACGCCAGATGAAGGGAACGCACGCTACTTCCATGTGATCATCGCAGGGCCTCAAGACTCTCCTTTTGAAGGAGGCACATTTAAACTTGAACTATTTCTTCCAGAAGAGTATCCCATGGCGGCTCCCAAAGTGCGATTCATGACCAAAATCTACCACCCCAATGTTGACAAACTGGGAAGAATATGTTTAGACATTTTGAAAGGTAAGAAACCTTATCATAGGGAAACTAACGTGTTATCTTTCCTTTAATCTGAAAACCTTATGCACAGAAGGATTGAAATAGAATTTTTGTTTTTAATAAACCTTAACATTTGCACTTATAAGCATAATCATAGAAAGTTAACGTGTAGGAAAAAATCAGGGATATCTGATGTAGAAAATCAGAGTAGAGATATTTTTAGCTGTCTGTTGATTATGGAGCTGCAAAGAGTCAATGTCATTTGTTTCATTGTAATATCAAATGTGTTGCCTATTTGCAGTCCTGTTGCATTTACATCAAACCTGACATATAATCAAAGATACCGTTTTTATCGCCACAATCAGAATAAAGTCAAAGACGAGAAATGTAATTTCCCTCATGATATGAGATGGCTAAGGAGCAGCTGTTCTTCACAATGTATCCTTGGCGAATAAAGCCTGAGGAAACAGAATTGATTACAACCGTTAAATCAAGTTTTGAGGTAAACAACGTCACGGTCATGTTTACCTGACAAGAGCCGAACAGCGTCGCTAAACTTGCCTTTAAGTTATTAAAGAATATAATGGAACAGTCTCTGATTCACAGACAAACTGATCTGCTTTTAATGTTTGTCCCTAGCTAGGGTTGGGAACCGAAACTCGGCACCGTGTACCCATACAAAATACACAATTTCGGTTCTGCTTAACGGTTCCTAAACGCGGTAGACCCTGTATTCCAGCGGGTCCGTCTGCATCGCGGTGACCCGGTGGAATACAGGGCGGACCTGGAGAATCACAGAACGGCCGGCTCGGTACGCTGACGGCCGGCACCGCCCTTAATTCTTTTAAACGGCACCGTGTAAGTTGCGCTGACAGGTGACAGAGGTCCACAGTTGCCCCGCAGCGAGGCTCCCCCGCCCTCCCGTAGACAGTTCACGAGCTCAGTCACTTCATGACACCAAAGATGGATGCTCTAAAGTGAGGCTCCACTACACTAAGAAAGAAAAAGACAAGGCACAGTGTAATGCCTGTTAATAGCTTGCCACAGGCATAGCTCAGTTAAAGTAAAGCACAGCTATTGTGCGATACATTTGTATTGCATGTATATTTTTTATTTGTAAAAAGTTAAAGCTTAAAAGAATAAAGATATTTTTGTTATCTAAACATTTGACAATTTTGGAATCGAAACGGGGAATCGATAAAAACCGGAATCGATAAGCAGAACCGGAATCGGAATCGATACATTTCAAACGATACCCATCCCTATCCCTAGCCCATATTTCTATTTGATTTGAGTACTTTTACAAGAGCCCGTCTGGCTTTCCTTTATTACGTTTCCTCTCCAGTTCTCTTTGCCTGAAGTTACCCTTTAGATTTTAAGCGTCTTCTCTTTGTGCATCTCTTTCTGAACTTCTCTTGCAGATAAGTGGTCTCCAGCCCTGCAGATCCGCACAGTGTTGCTATCTATCCAGGCGTTATTAAGTGCTCCCAACCCAGATGACCCCCTGGCAAACGATGTTGCAGAGCAGTGGAAGAAAAACGAAAGCAATGCCATTGAGACAGGTGAGGATTGACGTCTTGTTTATATCCATCAAAGCACCCAGGGTCAGCTGAAATGAAAAAAATAATGTTAATGTCAACAGAAAAACGTGGCCGTATGGCACAAAGGTTCAAATTGATGCAGTTATTAAATCTTCAAGTTGTCTGACTGAGAGAACTTCTCTAAATCCAGAGAAACAAAGTCCAATGACGACGGTTCTTTTAGTAGCTCACAGTTCTGAGTCCCGTGATCTCCGTGTTGTTCGGCCGTGTAAAAGAAGCTCTGCATAGGGGTTACTAAACACTGTAACAGGTTTCGCATAAGGGATGTTAAACGTACTACAAACAATGGTGTCAGATGGCCAGGCAGTTACACTCAGCAAAGTGAATTCAGTTCAAATATCAGGCGCTTTCATCTCAGTCAGCGGTGTCTGGTACTGCTAGAACATGGACTACGCTGTGTCGTTACTGTGGTAACCATGTTCTCCTTTTAGCTCAAATTAGGGCATCGTTGGGCTTACCAATGTGTCGAGCTTCTGTATTTCAAACTCTTTCTATATCAGGATGGTTTATGTAGTATAGCATGATTCTGCACCGAAATGTGAGAAGGAATCACATTTGATTTACTAAATGATCCACATTATAGTCATCCCAAGACACTCATAGGCCCTTATCGTACTTCCTTTATCCCTGTTCATCTATTTTATTTAGATATATTCCCTTTCATTCTCAAAACAATGAAAAGGGAGTCATGTGTATCGATGAATATCCCTTTTATCCCATATTGCCCACTCCTAATGCTAACATGCTTTTAATAAGTTCTGTCCAGCTTCAGTCTAAACACCTGTCTGGTGGTTTTCATTAAGATTTACATTTGGCTGAAATTCATCAACATCCGTCTGTCAGAGACAATCTGAGTTTTTCTGAGATTTGTTGCACTTACTTGTTCACTTACTTTCTTTTCAACATAGTTGGCAATTATATTTCTGGCGTTCTACAAACCAATTAGTTGAGTGATGGTTAGTTAACCAACTAAACTTGTTCACATAAATCTTCTCATTGATAAAATGATCATGAAAATGGTTGATTAATTTTACGTTAGCTGATTATCTAATTGTTTTGGATTTCTATTAATTAGGGCTGGTCGATTATGGCAAAAATCATAATCTCGATTATGTGGGTCAATAATTGTAATTGCCATTATTAAATGTGATTATTCATTGACAAAAAAATGTGAACAGTATGTTTTTAATAGTTGATTTTAGGGATGTCCCGATCACCTTTTTTTGCTCCCGATCCGATTCCGATCATTTGATTTTGACAATTTGCCGATACCGATTTTTCCCGATCCGATCTTTATGCAATGCATTAAGAGAAAAAAAAGAAAAAAAGCATTCAAGTTGTCCCTTAAGGTTATTTTTTTTATTTAAATTGGATATTCTATCCAACATGGATATAGCTTCTTTCTTTCTTTCACAGCAGCATTTGATCAGTTCAGTTTTGCAGCATTGGATCAAAACAAAATAAAACGTATCAGTACTCGTTAGCTTACTGCTACAATTAGACACTGCGCCCTGCCCACTGTGTTGCCTGATTTGAGAGAAATAGGTCTATGAAAACAAGCCCCAAAGAAGCAACACAGGATGACTTTAAGACTTGAACATGATCATTTTTGTTTTGTAACATTGAATACAACATTTTAAAAAATTTTTAAAAAATCCCGATTTCCAATTTTTTTTCCTCCCGATTCCAATCTTTTGAAAATCACGTGATCGGCTCCGATCCCCGTCACGTGATCGGATCGGGACATCTCTAGTTGATTACCCTGAACTTTAAGTATAATATATAATAATAAAGAAATAATCGTTTTATTTCGATTACTTTGTTGTCGTAGTCGTTGCAAGCCATAATCGTAATCGCGATTTAAAATACGATTAATTGAGCAGCCCTAG
>NW_011361047.1:12125-13179 GCF_000735185.1 Notothenia coriiceps
CTTCATGTCTCTTCTACATCAACATGTGTCCCCTCTTCTTCATGTCTCTTCTACATCAACATGTGTCCCCTCTTCTTCATGTCTCTTCTACATCAACATGTGTCCCCTCTTCTTCATGTCTCTTCTACATCAACATGTGTCCCCTCTTCCTCATGTCTCTTCTACATCAACATGTGTCCCCTCTTCTTCATGTCTCTTCTACATCAACATGTGTCCCCTCTTCTTCATGTCTCTTCTACATCAACATGTGTCCCCTCTTCTTCATGTCTCTTCTACATCAACATGTGTCCCCTCTTCTTCATGTCTCTTCTACATCAACATGTGTCCCCTCTTCTTCATGTCTCTTCTACATCAACATGTGTCCCCTCTTCTTCATGTCTCTTCTACATCAACATGTGTCCCCTCTTCTTCATGTCTCTTCTACATCAACATGTGTCCCCTCTGCGTAAAGAGACTCTGAAAGTTTCAGGAACAAAGATTCTCTCTCTTTTTGTCCTGATCCACTTCTATAAAAACCTGTCTGAAAATGAGCTGATCAGATTTTGGCCACTTTATGATGTCATAACGATGTTTTGTCTTGAGTAACCATTAGCCAATCAGCAACCAAGGTAACAATAGGGGACCTTTAATGTAAGAGCAGTTAAAAGAGACATTTGAGCGGGAGCACCAAAAGAGTGGAGAAACGAACACAACAGGAGTTAGTGTGATTATCTGTGTACACTTTGCCACACTGCTCTTATCCACCATGTCCTCCTCACACCCTCCTCTCATATCTTCTCTCTTGTCTCCCCCCCCTCCCACAGCCCGATCATGGACCAGGCTCTACGCAGGCAACACTGAAGTATAGAAGAAGAGACACGAGGCGTCTGAATGTGATCCACAAAATGTACTCCTATTCTGTCAACAACATTCAAATTTAAACAGCAGGAAAAAAAAAGATATTAAGTCCAAATCTATTTGAACGAAACGATGAGATTTACTGCTGCAGACCTCTGGGTGACTTATTTCCTCTCTAAGGCGCGTTAAGTGTGTGTTAGCCTCCCCCCCCCCCCCC
>NW_011361047.1:13194-22061 GCF_000735185.1 Notothenia coriiceps
CCCCCCGTGTTGCTATTTAAATGCATGGACAGAGAACGACGCCCTCCCCACTACAGTCTTAAAAATAACTTGCGATATGCTGTCCTGGACAAGGCACATACTGGTACGTTTGCAAACTATACATGCATTAAAGCTGTTCTTCTTTTAACACATGCATTATTTGTCCACAGATCTGTATGTCTTTTGTGAGGGATGACATGTTGTGTTGTTTCTACGCTTAGTGTGCGATGTCTCTTCACTAGCAGACGGGAAATCTGAACACGAAATGATGCATTTTTGTCTTTACTCTTTTTGGGAAAATAGCCGATGAGAACGTTAGTTTGATTTCCACTCCTGTGCACACCAACACGTCACAACACTAGATATGTAGCAGGTGCTGTAGCTTCTGTAGCTTAGCATCTACTCACTTTGTAACGAGCACAGAGGTAGAACTGAATATTTGTATATCTTATTTTCTAAAATTGGACAAGTACATTTCAAGGTTTCCACCCAGGAAGTACCGCCTCTAACATGCAGTGCCAATCGGCTGCAAAATTGGTCATCCACAGACAACCGAAGGAGGTTCATTCCAGCATTTGAAATTAAAATTAGCAGACGGTTGCTGTATACCTGCCAAATTTACAGGTAGAGGACCCTCGGTACTTAACGGCTAACATTTAAAAACATTTGGTCCGTGCTCGGTGTCAGAGTAACCCCATCATTTTGCATATCTCGTCATTATTAACATCGGTTGATCGAAGGCGGATGGTGTGATTAGATGGCCAATTATAATTTTTATGATTATCTAAAAATCTGATCATGATCAAAATTAGTTCAAGGAGTCTTGTATTCGTTTGGGGAGGGTGAGCAGATTATTTCCACATGCGTAAAGAAAGCCATTCCCAACACATTCAGACAAGTAGAAAATAGTTTGTTAAAGGGTCCCTATGTTAGCATGTTAGCAGCAGACTACGAGGATGTGTTCTAAATGTCTTTTTTTTTTTCTTTTTTTTTAAAGGGTGTAGGATGCTGAGTTGTTTTTTCTTTTTAACTGTTTGTCCATGCTATCTATGTTGCCTCTTCTCTATTTTATTTTCAGTGTTCCTTCATTAAAAAGGCAAGTACCATAACCCAACATCCGGACGGTTGGTGGTAAAGTTCTTGTTAGTGTTTTAGAGGGCTGAGGAACGTTTTTTTTTTTTTTTTTTTTGAAGGCTTTGTCGTCGGGTAAAAAGTTGTCAATCGCCGTGATTTCTTCTGAGTCTGTCTCCCCTGCTTCTGCTCTTCCCATGATTCTGATCTGTGATGATTTTGCAAGTGCATTGAATTGATTGGGTCATTGTGGTGGCAAAATAAAAATAACTCAAGATCAAAGGCTATTACAGATTCTCTATCGGGCCAAACAGTCCCTCAAAATTGTTGTAAAAATTTTTTTTTAAAGTCGTAAGAGGTTGTGTTGTAAAAAAATTTTTTAAGCCCTCTTTGGATTATCGACGACTTGGTGTTGCTTAGATCGGTTTGTGTCCTGTCAGAATTATTAACCAACTCTTTGTGTGGAGGCTGAGAGGAGCAAGGTGTAAAAAAACCTGCTTAATTTATTGTTTCTCCCACTAATCATGACGAAGAAACAGTCACTGGATTTTAGAAAAGCATGAATCAAACATACTGAGAGCTCTGATTATTCGGCTCCCCGTGCAGTGTTAGTAAATGCAGTACATTTTGCATCCATGGCTCTTCAAATGCTCTGTAAATAAACTGAGTAAGTAGACTTCTGGTTTATGTTGTGTGGGAGTTTGGAGGTTACAGCAAAGAGTTATTAGTTACAGTAACATATGACACGAATTAGTATATTTTATTTTATTTAAGGCAAAAACATTTGGATTAATTTCAAAATGATATCTGAGTTAAATGTCAGGTGTTTGATAAAGCTATATTGCTAATGTCCTCCAGCCGGTGGGGACGTCCTGCTGCAGCTCGTCCTGCAGGAAGCCCCTGACCAGCTGCTGGCTCGTCTGCACCCGGCCCGGGCAGAGCTGAGGCCCATTGGCGATAAAGAGGAACGTGTTCAACATTATAAAGCTGGCCAGCCGGTCACTGCTTTATTGGATACTGTAGCTTCATGTCTCTGGTGAGCTCCAACAAGCTGTGCAGGACTGACCAATGTGAGTTTGGAACTTTGAACAATGTAAATCTATTCTAGTAGACCTCAACAATGGAATTATGATCAGTAGAAATGGCCATGTCATGGGACCATTAAGTCAATTAAGTGCAATGTATGAAAATGCATGTTTAATGCCTCCTTTTAGATATATTCATTATTTATCCCAAGTTGGGAAAATATCTTATCACAGCAGCATTTTGACAGTAATCACAAAAATTACTTTAAAAAAAAAATATATATATATAAATATTGAAGATAAAACTGAAAATATCGAAGTTGACCTTGAAGATACACTGTTAACTATCTGACACAGCCCTACAGTACAGCGAACACAATATAAAAGTATGATACTAATTACATTAATTGTGCAAGAATGAAACACACAAACATTAAATACAAAAAATAAACAGCTGGCCAATACTTTAACCCAGGGGTGTCCAAACTACGGCCCGGGGGCCATTTTGAATCGGCCCTCAGCAAATTCAAAAAGTATAATGGTATATGGCCCACAAATGAAACTTGCGCTTGTCTTATATTGTACTTCTGAAATATATACAGTATGTAAACATATTACGCAGTATTCATGTGTTAATAAGCCCACTTTTCAGATGAAAAAGTTTGGACTCCTCTGCTTTAACCTAAGCATTTTCTGCTATGATCTGTACATTTTTGCATAATGGAAAGCTAATTGGAAACCCACTCCCCTTTAGATCCTGCTTTATCATAGGAAGCCACTAGATGGCGCTGCATGCAAACAGTGGATCTCCCCACCTCACACCTGCTCACTAGAACTGAGATAACTCGGTAATAATGTGTTTTTCAGTGTTGGCGTGTGTTCGTCTTCTTGCATTTATCTCTGTTTGAATAACTTCCTCCCTCCAGGTTGTCACGAGGGTATTTGTCTAAGATGTTTGGATACCATGAGCAAACACAATCTGTGGGTCTTTGGCCTCAGTTTTACAGCGGCACTTGTCCTGGAGGCCCGTGTATTTCACGTCTCCTCACCAGAAAACAAAGGGCTGCACTATGTTTTATGATTATGGCCCGGTTTATATGGCAACTGTGAGTCATTGAGGCTGGTATGCTGCCATTCTTTGAGTGGAAGTGCAGGAAATGATTCCCCTGACTGTCTGATATATCCTGCAAAACATTAACCAGTCTCCGAGGCTCACTTTCAACATCCATGACAAGAAAATACAAGTGATATTTATCAGCCATTTTGTATAACTAAACACAATTCAGTGTATTTGTTAGCCACTACTGATAAAAACATTACATTTCAGCTTGAAATGTAAGCTGAAATGTCAGATGAACAATATTGCCAAAGCGTCATGGATAATACAATTCAATAGTGAAATGATAAGGAAAAAAATACAATTCATTCATTAAACAATTTACAACAATATGATTTCAAAACCGGAAGTATCAAATGAACAAAGAAACAAAGAAACAAAACATAGACACATGAAGTAGAGGAGTAATGAGAAGTGAGCTGTCAGGAGATGAACAGCTGTTATGTGTTGTTGTGCGTGTCTCTCTTTCCCTCTCCCTCTCTCTCTCTCTCTCTCTCTCTCTCTCTCTCTCTCTCTCTCTCTCTCTCTCTCTCTCTCTCTCTCTCTCTCTAGTGAAAAGACACTAACATTGTACTTGTTCATTTATCCGGTTCACTTGTAGGCTACCTGAGGCAGTTTTTGTTCATCTTTAACTATTTTGTTTATTTCTATATGTGCTTGTCATCTAAGATCGGGGATTGCATACATGATGTTTTGGTTCAACTTAATATTATTGCTTTCAAATAATACAGTTATCTGAAATCTAACTAATCTTAAGAAACGTTCATATCTTCAGCTTGACTCCATTGTAAGCCCAATACTGTCTCTGAGAGATAGCATTTGACGTTAGCTTAGATCAGGGGTGTCGAACTCAATTTCATCGCGTGCCACATTAGCATTATGGTTGCACTCAAAGGGCCGGTTGTAACTATATAAATATATCATATATAAATACATAATATATATGAAATAATGTGTTTTATAAAACGGACAAGTCAAATCAAGCAATCTGATTGGTTCTTAGCCGTGATATACTGAGCGTATACCACGGGTAGAATTGCTAATTAACTACGTCCTGAAAGCGCAGAGTCTAGGGCAAATAATGCAAGTCTCTTCGGTGCGCATGTCACAAAATGAGATGCATTGTGGGACATGTAGTTTATGGGCAACATGCTTCTGTAAAATAAAAAAAAATAAGGGATGGACCTTTATTAATCCCCGTGGGGAAATTCAGTAGTTTAACAGCAACAGGGTAAGATTGAAAAACAGGACAGCACAGATTCACACAGATTAATAAAAAATGATAAATAACTATAATATAAGAAATTAATTAAAATGAACATAAATAGATATACTGTAAAGTAGCATGTAACCGTATAAACGTATTATATTGTTTGCAAGCTCTTGCGGGCCACATACAATGAAGTCGCAGCCCGGATTTGGCCTCCGGGCCTTGAGTTTGTCACCCCTGGTTTAGATGTACCAAAGGTTAGCTACATTTAGTTGAGCTAAACAATGCAAATTAGGCATTGTAAGCTATAAGCTATTACAAAGTATTGAGCCTGTTAGCTTCACCTGAGTTTTTATTCTTGAGAAACATTAATGTCTTCATTTTGACTCCATCGTACGCCCAACTCTGAGAGAGATAGTTGACGTTAGCTTAAACGTACCACAAGTTAGGCAAATTGAGCTAAACAATGCAATGGAAATGAGGCATTATTGTTAAGCAATTACAAAGTCTTGAGGCCAAAGACATAATTCAGAGATAAGTCAACATTTCAATTTTTTCAGTGTAAGAGGACATCCATTTACTCTAACGCGGCCTTACAAACCAGGGAAAGACACTTGTGCAACACTACAATAACAGAAATGTATCCATAGTTTCTTATCAATATATTAATACGGATATATTGTCGAGCCCTGTGTTGTCGGCTGGGATTCCTCTGCTGCTGCCGTGACGTCATCCACAGAGAACAGGCTGTCCCGGGCCGTCCTTCCACTTCCCCGACTCCCTCTATAAATAACAGGCACTGCGGAAAGGATAGGAGGTGTGTGTGTGTGTGTGTGTGTGTGTGTGTGTGTGTGTGTGTGTGTGTGTGTGTGTGTGTGTGTGTGTCTTTATGTGGTTGCAATAGCCCCTGCAAGCATGCGAGGAAAGGGTGCTAGCAGACACATACTATTATGAACAAGATACCTGTCCTTTTTCTTGGTAGTAGTAGCAATTTTTTTTACCCATTAAAGGGTAAAAAAAAATTGCTACTACTACCAAGAAAAAGGAAATTGTCTAATTTACGGTTAAATGGCAGTATACTGTGAGAGTTAAAGTCATTTGTTAATTCTGTTTCTCCTCATTGCAGCTTCTCTCCCTCCATTCATCTCCTGATAAGTATTGAAATATCAAACGCTTTAAGGGCACATAACTTGTAGTTTTGGACAGGAATCTACATGTTTTTTTCTCAGAAGAGTGAACACATCCGTCTGTGCTGTAACGATTTTTACAAAAGATATGTGTTAAATCAATGATTTTCTAACAAACAGCTCCCCGTGGTTGGTGTTGAGGGTAATGGGGCAAATAAATCAGCCCTGGTCAGATACTGGGAATAATTACGTCTGAGCACTGATCTCGTCAGATGTTCACACACACACACACACACACACACACACACACACACACACACACACACACACACACACACACACACACACACACACACACACACACACACATCACTTTAGGGGACATTACATTGACTTACATGCATGGAGACTTATCCTATCCTTAACCATAACCAACACATGCCTAACCCTAACCCTCAACCTAACCAAGTCTTCACCCTAAAATTAATGATTCCCCTCATGGGGACCACACACACACACACACACACACACACACACACACACACACACACACACACACACACACACACACACACACACACACACATACTGTGCATACCATACAGGTAGGAGCACGGCGGTGTTAAACGTAAATAATTAACAATCCATTGAATGTCTTCATGGTGCCTCGGCAGGGAAACCACCACCCAGACATGAAAACAAACGTGATAGATCATTAGAGTATCTGAAGGAGTCACACAGAGTAAGTCATGCTGACAGTGCCGATCAATAACCCGCCGTGCTGATAGCGAGCTCTCGGGGGTCAATATGTCTGCACTGTTTGCTTGAGTGTGTTTCTATGGACATTACAAGAACACAAGCTGGAGATCAGCAGATTGTTGGGACACAGATTACAGCTCAGTACCACTGATTTCCCCTGAGGACAACTGAGAGATTCATGTTAGACAGCGACACTCGATCACATGACTGAACGCCTGCAGCTTATCAGGTGTTTGCCAAGAGGATGTGTTGCTATAGGTGCAATGACCTTTGATATACTAGTGCCAATGAAGGTGTGAATTGAGGATTCGGTGGGGATTTAATATTAGGCATTTGTTCCAGTATAGCAGTAGTAATCAGGGTTGCAATTAACCCTATCAATTAATCTGCTAATTATCTTCTTAAATGAAGCCAACATTGGTTAAAGGATTGCCAAATAAGGCGGAAACGGAAACAACATTTGTGTGTGGACGAAAGTCCAAAACACATAGAATGATGTTTTATAAAATATTTGTGTACGTGTGGACTAAGCCTTGGTTATATAGGAGATAAAATAACTAAAACACAAATCAATGCAATTGTCAATTTTGATATGGTATAGATAATTTGGTATGGACCAACTGGTCCCCAATATTCTCTGCTTCCGGCTTCTCAAATGTGAATATTGGCTCAATATCCTATTTTTTTCATGACTATTTTTTGTTTTTAGTTATTATACATTTAAATTTGCACTTTTGGTAAAAAAGTAAGACTTATTTGGCAATCCAAACTGAGCTTTCTCAAATCCTCAGTCACAGTGAAGACATTCCAAGAAAACCTTTTCAGTGTTTATGTTTGGAAAACAGAGGTTTTTAAACTAGTTTGACTTGTTACGTCAGTGTGTGCGTCATTATCTCCTGTGTGAGGCGTCACTCATATATAACCTTGCTAACCGAACTCTTACATAGCTGAAATATACCGTGACTCTTCAGTTATACAGAGGAACAAAGGTGACAGAATGCACTACCGAGGTCACTGCCACATGATCCAACACTGCCATGAGACACCGCCCCCTTCAGTGTGTGTGTGTGTGTGTGTGTGTGTGTGTGTGTGTGTGTGTGTGTGTGTGTGTGTGTGTGTGTGTGTGTGTGTGTGTGTGTGTGTGTGTGTGTGTGTGTCGACCTGCCCACTGACCTTGCCTGCGTTATAATTGGGTTCATGCATTTCCATCTACATGGAGATTTTTTGCTCACCGCTTGTGTGGACAGGAGTTAAAACCTTGTTTGCAAAAATACTCATGGATACGCCTAGTTTAAATCTGTAATATTGATTTTGTTCACAGTTTCATGTCATTTACATTGCATTTAGAGGACATCAAACCTTTTATTCATCTAAAACATCATTCAGAGAAAAGGACAAAGCTGAATGTATACGTTTTTATTTAGAGGGTTATTCCTTTCATTCAGTACACAAATCATACACAATATGTGTTTGAAATTACATTTTTTTCATTTCTTCTTTCAGTACAATAAGTCTCAAGTCATCAGTCATGGATTTTACTCTGCAAAACAGCACACAGAGATTAACTATATTGATCAGAGGGTCAAGTAGCATGTCATGTAATGTTTAGCATCTTTGACCACTTGGAAAAGCGCTATAAAAAGACCATCTATTTGTATAATTATTATTATATTCCTGTGAGGTAGTGAGTGACAGATTTCCCACATGCACTTAAACCCTGTTTGCTTGTCACATGGTTTGTGCTGGTTCTCCTCAGGCCATCATGATGATTATAGCTTGAACACATCGATAAGCAGCAGCAAATCTCCAGCTTTAGCGCGATTACACCGGCAGACACAACACATATTTCTAATAGTACCTTTAGCAGCAAACAACTAAAATAGAAAATGTGATTCGGCACTTTTAGTCCCACAACGCAACGTCACTTACAGTGCTCTTCTCCCTCCCCCGCTGTCTGTCTGTATTCAGGTCACCTTTTCTTACATAACAGCTCATTCATAAAACAGCACCACACCTCAGGGAAGGGATGAGGGAAAGACTGGAGAAGGCTGCCGACTTATATATATAAAAAACTTGTGTTTTACTGCATTTAAGGTTGAGCTCTAACTATAACGTGGGAAATTACATTTGTATTCTATGTAAAGGCATATATTGGTGTTTTCGTATGTTTTATGGGTACATTTACTTATATTGTCATCTATGCATTTAGAATAAAAAAACAGATGATTACGTTTTTTTTAAATATTTCTAACTAACAGTTATACTGCAGCAGTTCTAGTTAATTTTTTTTAAATTATTTCTTTATTTTTGCTAATTCAAATAGTTGAATGATTGTTCAAGGTCATAAGCAGGGCCGTCCCTCCCGGCCGATCATGCAGAATGCGTGGGGCCTCACCTTGCGGAGGGTGCCTCAACTGATCCTCAACTGAGCCGCACCTATGCGCTTGTTACGGAGGTGATCTCTGGGCCCATAGATCTCGGCCTCGGTTACGGGTTGTATAGCTTCATTGTTGTTGATTGTGTTCACCTGGTGCCCTGTGTTGTCTCCTCCCCCCCCC
>NW_011361048.1:0-2752 GCF_000735185.1 Notothenia coriiceps
GGGGATTTCACTTTGACAGGGCGATTCTATTTAACCGCCGCCGACGGGGGCGAAAGAGACGAGTGAGCGATACAGGGAGAGAAACACAGAAGAAGAGGTGAGAGCGTGGCAGAGAGAGGCGGAGAGGAGGGTGAACAGGCGTGTTAGCGCTAGACAGGGAGAGACAAATAATTACACATGGCGCTCTCCAAGAAGAGGAAAGTGGACAGTGAGAACAGAGCTTTTAACCCTGAGTGGACTCATTCATGTTCATCCTGCCCACTGGGAGTGCAGAACCAGTGTCTCATTTGTTCAGAGACCGTGGTGCTCATTAAAAGTGCCAAAACGCCACTATGAGACAAAACACAAAGTGTTTGACCAAACATTCCCTCTCAAGTCAGAACTGAGATCACAAAAAATAAGCAGTCTCAGAGCCCAATATGATCAGTCCACCAGGATCAAAATAAATATCGTTCCAGGGAAGGCTAACCGAGGCTAACCAATGAGCACCTGCATGTGTGTGTGAGAATGGCCCTGACACCATTTCAGCCCAGATTTAAACTCCTGGCAGGACAAGCTCAAGCTCAATTCTTGCACTGAATAAAACAAAGTGAGTGAGGGACTGCAATATAAGAGGGAAAGAAAGAGAAACTTTAAAACTGTTCAATTGTTATGATGTGTAAAGACTGATATTGTTCTATAATCGGCTGAAACTGTTAAGTCATGATGTGAAACGGTTAACAAAGAAAAAGGGAAACTCAAGCTGCTGCTACACTTTATTTTATTTATCTAAAATTAAGCACTTTTAAGATACACACATTTTCAAAAGCTATTTTATTTATTTTCTCTTTTATTTTTAAATGCAGCCCGAGAGGAACATTACACATATCCACAGTATTTTACTGTATATCTGTATAGTTCAATGTTAATTGACAATACATATTGTTGTTTTTGAATTGTACTTTCTTTATTTGATTGGCAGTCAGTTGTTGATTGCATGCAGACGTTGATAAAGCTGCAGGCTACTTCAATATATATCACACTAATTCATAAAGCAAGTTAGACATTTTGATGTTCCAGACCTTTGCATGGGGACATTTTCTCTAACTGGACCTCGTTGAATTTTAGTTGAATACCCCTGATCTAGAAGATGGCATCAAATGGATGCAAATACAGATATAAACACTGTAGCATTAAAAACATATTTTAGCAAATATTAAATGAAGTGAGAAATGCATTAAGCATGTTATATATAAAAGTAGGTTACTATTAATGTCGGTATTCATTTTTCATTTGCATGTTGTATTAATTTATATTTTCTTATTACATTTGAGTTTTTTGTTTCTTTGGTGTGGTTTTCTTATACTTTATTCCAAAAAATGAGTTTACATTCTGAGCGAAGTGCATCTGTTACAATAAATAAAAAGGTTTATAAAATGTCAGCATTAAACATAAATGGCTCGCAGCTCACTCAGAGCGCTTTGACATCTAAACCTTTACTAGCAGTAAAAATGTTCTGACCTGTAATATCCCCAAATCTTTCGACTTTGTGAATCGTAAAACATTTTTAACATACTCTGTGTTTTTAGAAAACACTATTGCAAATACAACATATGGACCCCTTAATAGAACCATCAGAAGGCGTGTTTTTGGTTTCTGATCTTACCTAAGGCGTTGAACGTGGCGATGTGCTCCCACATGTTGCCGGGCTGTTGGGGTCGAGGCTGCCACAGCAGAGCGTCCACATCGTGCCTGAGGCAGAGGCAAGGCATCTCAGAGGGGTTCACGTCCACTGTGAAAAGGTACTGATGGCTGCCCAGATTCACCTGTGGAGAGGGGGAGAGAATATCCCCACAGCAAATTAGTGAATGTACCTGCTGCGTTACTATTTCAACACTTTGGCCCTTACTTGCAAAAGTGTTCCATTAATAGAGGTGAAACTAATCTGCAGTGTATCGTTTCACACTTCATATATAATTGGCATTTCTGACAGCTGAGACGTTTGAGAATGTAGCACAGTGAAGCTCTCAAGTTTTCAATGGAAATGAAGGTAGAAGAAACCAGGATGCAGTATTGAGAATTCATCATTACATTAAAGCATGGAGACATGTCACAGTAGAGCAGTGGTTCTCAAAGTGGGGGGCGCGCCCTGATACTGTCATCAGAGGCATGACAGGGGGGGCGCGAGAGACCAGGAGGAAAAATGGTCATTAAAATAAAAAAATCATATTTAAAAAAATTATTGATTCGAAAATAATATGATACAGTACAGTACTATTACGTCTGGGTCTCTGTGTTTCATTAAAGCTTGGCTCTGTGTGTATGTGGAACGATCCATTTTGTGTGCGTGCGCGAGCGGAGCGAGACAGAGCGCACTGGTACCGGAGATCGTTGTTGTTAGCTTCTGGAGCTAGCGAGCTGCGCTAACGGATATAAGGAGTTTTTTCAACAACAAAGTGGAGGAGAGTCCTCTCCTGTCAGACTGAGAGACTCAGTGAGCTAAAGGACTCTGTCAGTGTTATCTCAGTGGGTCTCAAACGTTTTGGTCACCATTAATGTAAACAATTATTTCCGAGGCACACGTTTATATGATCATTATAGTTATAAAAAAATAAGAGAATAAATTAAAAACAGGTATGAAATACTATATGACATCAAAAAAAGAATAAAGTTTAAAAGGGAGTGATTTGTAAAATATCCATAAAGAAAAAGTAAATCTGTTTACAGTTCTGTTTCAAATGGGTGTTGAGAGATGTATCCATAGATCTCTTCA
>NW_011361049.1:0-8552 GCF_000735185.1 Notothenia coriiceps
ATAAATAGCCAAATAATGGATCAACACTCTCTGTCTAATATGTTCGCTAGCTGTTAGTGTTGTTGCATAGCAACCACCTCACACTATGTTTCGTGCAGAAGGCAAGGGAGGGACTATTTTATTTTGAACATCATTATTTACTAATAAAAACTATTTTAATTAGAGTGTTTATTTTTCTTTCATATTGCCACACTTGGTAATCGTTTTATAAAAGCAATAGCTCACTTCAGGCCGTGGTATATGCTCATCCGTGGTTCGGCCCGACGTGAAGCGGAGCATGAGTCGTGAGCTATTGCTTGAATATACGACCCTCCGTAGCGTTTGCATTCAACGGGAGCACTAGAGGTCGAAAACGTTAAAACGTGATTATAGGTCGTAATAAGCGCTTGAACAATCAACCTATTTGGTATTAATAAGGGCTTGAACAATCGATCTATTGGTCGTATGAGTTGGAGGACTTGTTGCTTTAAAGAAACAATTAAATGAAAGGTTATGCTATATTTTTCTGAATTTTTGAGCATCGCCAGCAACAAATAGAAATGTTATTGTTAATTGCTTTATTGTTTGAACAGAATAGACCGTAATGTGAAAAAAATATGATTACATTTGATGACACTTTTTTGCCAGATTCCTGAAAACTTCCCCAGTTTTTATCTAATGAAATCCAATTAATAGAATGAAAAGAAGATCTCTTAAAGATTGTGCTACTTTGAAACGTGTGGCAACATTCACATTCAGTGCAGGGTAACATTTAAGCTCTGTCTCTTTCAGGGCCCAGGAGTTTTTAATCCCTATCTGATCAGATCAGATTTGGATTTTGGGGAGTTCAAAACCAAAAAACAGGATTAGGATCACTTTCATATCCGATCAGATCAGGAAATCCAATCCAAGCTTTAATCTGGATCAAATCTTCAAAATGGGTAGTTCAAACCGACAACACAGGATTGGGATCAGTTTGAACCCAAAAAACTGGATTATCCTGATCCCACCAAAGGGGTGGATTTCCAGTGGATTACCAGAGCAAAATGTACTGTACAATTTATTTTAAAATATGTTTCAATTTAAATAAAATGGCAACGTTTGTTAACTGAAATAATACACAATTTTTAGCCTTCATGGGAAATACATTTTATTTTTTCCATTTTTGCTCACGTTTGTGGTGGCCTATTTTGTTTCCAACCAAATGTTGATGACATAAATGTTTATGCTCATAAAAGTATCACAGCAAAGATTGTCAATCACAAATGTAATTTAGATTAAAGTAAAAATATCTTCAACAAAAAAAAAGTCCATCATCTGTCATCACCTTTCAAATAAAAAAATATAATTAAACATTATAGATGTCTCTGCAATGTGGTCTCTTGTCTTCCTTGTATTATTTTTCATGTCCACTAGATGGCGATCGGTAGGATTAAAGCACTGATATTCAGGATCTATTCATCTTGAAAAATCGTAATCTGGATCAGGCTGATTCCAGCGCATGGCGCTGATCCTATCCTGAATTGCTTTGAACTCCAGGGACAAAATCTGGCCGATTTGTCTGATCCTGGATCACAAAAAATGGGATTTCAAAATCGGATCGGATCTGATTGGGATTAAAAGTTTTGAACTCCTGGGCCCAGGTGATAATATTGTTAAAATAGATTACTGGATCCATGGATCGATTGAGGAGAACCCAGTTGTTACGGTGGGTGAAGCAAGCAGGACCCAAATGCAGATTACACTGATATTGCCTTTATTTCAAGGATAAAATAATAACTTGGACAAAACAGATCACTCACCGGTGAACTCAGTCACAAACAAAAGACGAACCAACACTGAACACAGGAAGAGGCAAGACTAAATACAGGGAGGGGTAATCACAAGACGAGAAACAGCCGGGCAGGGGAGGAGAAACACAAGGGCCACAGGTGAACACAATCAGACACACCAGGGAAACTAACGACAGGAGGAAAAACACAGGGAAAAGGACCAGACAATATACCAAGAGGAAAACATGACAGGGAGAACAGCAAAACACCCAAAACAAGACATACAAAACGTGACATAACACAATAATCGTAACACCAGTGTTTTGTCTGGCCCGTCAGTATGGACTGCTATACCTAGAGACCCTCACCCCAGAGAACCAAGGCGTGGACATTGAAATTAGTCCCCACCAAGCTTCCAACTTCTTCAGCAGTTCAGGTCGCCAGAAGGTTAAAAAAAAAAAAACTGTTAACACTAAGATAGTTCAAAATAGTTAGAATCTGTACTTTAGAGTTGAATCAAACTTTATAACACACATGAATAGGCCTATTCACAGGGACTGGATTAAGTGGCAGAAAACTAGGCTATAAGGTGCTAATGGCTGTGTCATTGATTATTTACCATTTTTGTACAAGTGTAACCTGATGACATCTCCCTTATTGGTATTCTGTTGCTTGTGTAATTTTCAGGTAGGAAGCTGAATACTGAAGATGTATATCCTGCAGAGGAGATGTTTTATGAGCTGATGAAAGTTCAAAATGTGAGAGTCAAGGAGGAGAACCCTGGGCCTGTGTGGGAGATTTCATACATTCAAATGTACATTTCTCTCAGTGACAGTAATAACACTGGATGAGGACAAGATTGGCTTTAATATTTCAGATGTTCTTTATATTCTTTATATACACGTTTAAAAATAAAGAGTTGTTTTGTTTCATGTTTTCTGGCCCAGGCTGAACAACGAGCAGTAGAGAAGTGGAAAGATATAGATGCAGCTACCAGATGTCTGCGACTGTGTGTGATCAGTAACATGTTGAAGGTCGAGTGCTGTTTTAATGGGGCTCACAGTATGGATGAGGTGGGCCTGGGGGCCTATGGTCTGTACACGACTCTACCTGGGCTCGACTGCACATTCCCTGGGTTAGTACATTGCATATAAAGTGCAAAAACTATTAATATAAAACTCAAATAAACCATTAATTCCTGCATTCACATAAAGTACCTATTCAGTCTGTTAACTATCTGATTGTCTCAGCACACAGGTGCATGTCCACCTGACCTTAATATCTTTTTCTTTTTCATGCAGTGGAAGGTCTAATCAAAAACTTGATGTCGGAGCTCCCCAGGGATTTGGTGACTTACAACCGACCTTTTCGCTGTGTCCACTGGAACAACACAGAGAAGGAAGAAAACTATTTGATGATCGAGTGTGATGATGAGAAGAAGATAGCTGCTGATCATGTCATTGTCACAGTACCTCTAGGTACATTTAAAGATGTATATTCACAAACTCAGTTTGCAATTTTGCATCTCAGAGCAGGAAATCTACAGACATGACACAGTGCAAAAAAGAGACTTGAAGTGAGGGTAACATTGCCGATAATCATTTATGTTAGGCATGCAGTTAAAATAACAGTCATCTATTGGCTTAAACAAAAAACTAACAAAATTAAAGAATTCTATCACAATGAATTAACCAGTGCTATTTTACGGCAGATCAGGAATTCTTTGGCATCATTTACTCTATCTACTAACCATCATCTAACTTGTTCTGGTTTTCTATTTTTTTCATCAGGATATCTTAAGAAGCACCATTCAACCCTGTTCAGTCCTCCTCTCCCTCTACACAAACTGCACTCTGTTGAGAGACTAGGTTTTGGAACTACCAATGTAATATATGTGGAGTTTGATTCCCCGTGGTGCTGACTGTGAAAACATCTATTTCGTGTGGGAAGATGAGTAGTAACTCAAACCACTCAAGTCAAACAAACACAGATGTGTAAACAGAACTGGATACAGCATGAATCCTGTTCACAAGTGTGCATGAAGCCATAATGGTTTGACTGATACAGATCTTTCCGTAATCTCCTGCGTCGATGGGCCCAAGGGCTCTAGGGTTTTCTTCAACCCTGCCTCCAAACCACTCAGTCTCTTGCCCATTCCCATGAAAGGCTGCACAAATAACTCTGTATTTAACAATAAATGATTACAACTTTAAGAACCTAATGATTTAAAAGGGGCTGTTTGTGTGTTCAAACCTCGAAGCTGATTTACCCCAAATTAATGATTTGCTGATTTACAGACGTTGGTTTACCAATATAAGTCAACAGGCTTTTTTTTTTCAAATGTTAAACAGGTTGGGGGACTTTTGACATGTAGAGGAAAGTTTAAACGTGAAAAAATTCAGTTTTTTTTAATATTGCTTTAGCAAAAAAAATCTGAAGTACCAGTAGGCCTACCACTACCCAATGATTATGCTTCATTCTTCAGACGCCTTCTTGTTCACCTGTGACCTAAAAACATCTGACCATGTGTTAACATATAGAAAAATACTACCCTCTTGTGGTAAATTACACTTATGTAAAATAATGAATTGAATACATTAGAAAACTTATAAATATACATGCTGAATTTCCCCTCCAGTAATGACTGATTTTCCTTTTGCGGTATTATAATTGAATGTTAAAGGGATTATAACCAAGGACAAAAAAGTTGAATGGCCAGATATCAGTTTTATTTTGAAACTCTTAACCGGAAAACATGTTGTATTTGTTGCTTATGTTTCAGGAGGAAGTATAACCGTTAACAAAAAGTAGTATTGTATACGTGCAGAGTCCGCTATGGCTATGAGTGTGAATGCTAAAGTAGTTATAGTAGGATGCGGGATTTCAGGTATAGCAGCTGCACAAAGACTCGTTAACGCTGGATTTCAACATGTGCAAATACTGGAAGCGACTGCAAGAAGCGGAGGAAGAGTCAAAACCGGCACACTGGGTGAGATGTGTGAAACAGCCACCGATCAACACAATCTATTGCAGCGTCTCAAAGGTTACAGTGTTATCGCTTGAATGTTTTTATTAGCCTACCTCGCAATATGTTGTTACATTTCCTCTGATCCGATCCACAAAACAAGAACGAGTTCTTAAAGGAGCCTAAAAAAACAACAATATTTAAACTTCTTTACATTTCATTTAGCTCGCCCTTTTATCCAAATAAGTGCAGATCAACAAGATAGGAGGGCATATATCTTTCTTCTAATAAGCCAAACCATTGTAATTGTTGGTGCATCAGTTTTGAAAATACCATTTTATCTATTTGTTTATTTGGAGTTTTCAGTTTGTGATGGAAAATATGTGTGCTCTTTACAACATTTTGGGGCCAAGATAGCAAACAGGCTTGTTTTTGTTGAGGTTTACCTGGGTCCAACTTGCAGTGAAGAAGGAGCAAGCCCATTGCCTGATGCAGAGCAAAGTGCACGTCAATCAATCAATCAATGTTTATTTATATAGCCCAATATCACAAATGTTACATTTGTCTCAGTGGACTTCACAGTTTGTACAGAATATCTGTATGACAATACGACACCCTCTGTCCTTAGACCCTCACATCGTACAAGGAAAAACTTCCAGAGAAAACCCCACAGTTTAAAGGGAAAAATGGGAGAAACCTCAGGGAGAGCAACAGAGGAGGGATCCCTCTCCCAGGACGGACAGACGTGCAATAGATGCCGTGTGTCAATCGAAGAGATAATACATTTACAACATAGGTAGACTAAATGTTTGGAAATGCATGTGTGTATAATAAGAGGATGAATCCACGAGGATGTCAACAATCCTGTGGGAGCCATCAGGGAAGTAGTATGATGAGAGTCAGGCAGGACCACAGAGACAGGTTCAGCCACGACTCGACTCAGGGTCCAGGATCCAGAACACAGGATTCAACTAAAGTCTGATTTAAGACTTGATTATATTTCACATCATTCATCCAAATCTGTAAAGTAACTAAAGGGAATAAATAAATGCAGTGGAGTAAAAGTACAAAGTAGCAAAACATTTAAATACTCAAGTAAAGTACTAGTGTCTCAAAATTGTACTTCAGTATAGTACTTGAGTAAATGTACTTAGTTACTTTACACCCCTGACTCTGGTAGGATGCAGTGTAAGGCGTGTTTTTTTTTGTTCTGTAACAGTGTATTATTTCAAGTTACCTTAACACATTTATATCAAATGTAGTTATAGAAATCTTGCTTTTCAAAATATAGTGACTTTAAATCAACTTATACAATACTTATTTATAGTTTGTGAACTTCCATGAGTTATTGTAGAAAATGAGGAACAATGTAGCCTGGGATTTCTGAGTACTTCTATCCATAGTCAGGTACTTACAGTGGAGTTCAGTTGCGGGCAGAACCAAACTATCCCTTGGAGCGGAAAACTGCAACTTTGAAACCTGCTTCGCTGTGTTTTCTAAATGTGATGTTCTTTCCCTCAGTCACAGTCCAGGGACAACACACCTTTCATGTGAGTACTTCCACACACACACAAGCTCTTTCTCATATTCATGCTTACATATTTCTGTATGTACAGTATCAGATGCTGGGAGTTGAGTTGACTAAAACTCGTTTTGAATGTATCTGATAAACCACTTGAATAGGTGTGTGTGTGTATTTCCTCCGTTCGCCTGAGATCTGGTTAACACTGCTGCTCCTGGTGTGTGTCTTTTAGAGTGAGTGTCCAGAAAAGTAAGTGGGACATTTCACGCTCCATGAGGTACAACCAGGACGCTCAGAGGGAGGAAGGTAGGACGGAATGTCATTCATATCAATAATCTATCAGCTATTTAAATAGTCTTATGAATATTCTTATTTTAGTCCTTCGTTTTGACGTGTTCACTGAGTTAACATTAAGTTCGATCTTGCTGTGTTTGAATTGTTTTGTCTTTTTGAAACCAGACCAGCGTCGCATGGAGGAGATCATCGGCTACCTGACCAAGATGAGGTTTGGAGAGCAGGAGCAGAGCAGATCTAAAGACCCTAAAGAAGCAAGTACCTGTTCACAAGCACAGGACTTTGGAAATATAATGAAATGATTGGTGTAGAGCTGTCAGCCCTGCTGCCCTAGTTTGTACAGCTGCCTGACGCCAGATTGTGTGTGTGTGTGTGTGTGTGTGTGTGTGTGTGTGTGTGTGTGTGTGTGTGTGTGTGTGTGTGTGTGTGTGTTTTTTTTCGGCACACTACACCATGACAGTTTTTTCGACATTCTATATACTATGACTTTTTACATTTCAAAATTATTTTCGACATACTATATACTATGATTTTTTTCCGATCATACTTATTCTTTTTGTATCTGATATTTACGAAATACTGTACTATTACTTTGTTTCGACATCTGTTTGTTTTTTTCTGATAATTACGACATACCAAGACTTCTTTACGACATACTATGCAATTACCTTTTTTTTTACTTTTTCTTGACATACTTTAACATACAACTTGTATGTTTTTTTCAACATACTATGACCGATTTATAAAAATGACTGACTTTTTGTATGATGTTTGTACACAAAAAAACGACCCTCTCTTTTAAGACGACCTTAATCATTAAAAAACTAATGAAACCCCCAATTCTTAATCTCTTTCTTGAAACATTCCTCGAAAGGCCACTCTAATTTACTTTATCAATTACATCCAATCTTCTCTCTCTGTAGATCTAAAGTACGCTACGCTCAGATCCGGAGCACCCAAAGCAGCTGACGGGGAGAAGACCTCTGAGCCGTCTAAGAGGCGAGCATGAACACTGACGAAGAGCTCTCAAAGAGGAAGATCCTTCTGCGAGGGCTCCGCACCACAAAACTCCTTCCTACTGGCCCCCCCCGACTCTGAGCACGGCCTCCACTTATAACCCAGCTGTGGACACTAACCCTAACCCCCCCTCTGTGCTTAACTCAGGTGACTATGTACTGATCACCATCAAACCGCTGCCCTCTGTCACAGCTAGCTTCCTATTTATGCAGCTGCAGTCAGTCTCTGAAAAACACGACCCGTGGACCCCCCCCCCACAGTGTATCTGTAGGATTCTTCTCTTCTGTAGCTTGTTCTGTTTCTAACTGTCATCTCTTACAGGAGCATAGCCAGTGGATCCAGTAAACTCCACACATATGGGACTGAAAAGCTTCTTTGAGGGAGAGATAAGATCCCTGCGGTAACACAGGTTGGCTTGTTTCAATCAACAGAACATTAAACTCTGTTTCAGCAACGTTCCCCCAGTTCTGGTAGAAACATAGGTCTAGTCCTTCCTGTCTGTATTGGAACGTGACTGCACTGTACAACGCTGGGACCAATAAAACATGACACTTGTTTGACTATGGTTTCCGTCCAGTCATTGTCCACTGGGGGGCAGTGTTTCACCTTCGCAGGGGGCTCTCGACAATCAACTTTGCCCCAGTTTGACCATAACCTGTCCGCCAAACCTCTGCCAGGTGATATCAGATAATTCAGGAATCATCAAGTGTAATTAAACTAATCAAACTATTTTTTTGTGTTTTTAGACGTGGTTGATTTTTCTGGATCAAAAGGCAGAAAGGAGGCAGTTTCTTCAGTAAAAAGCCCTGGGCGGGGGGCTGGTATGTGCCACTGGGCGGGGGGTCAGCCGCTCTCTGTGTAACAGGCGCTGATCAGTGTGTGTGCTGACCCCGCTCTTCCTGTCCAACTTACGCACGGGGTATTAATAACCCTGCCTGCTGCAGCGTGGACACAGCAGAGCATACGAGATGTAGAGCGGGCTTTTTTTAAATGGTGTGTGTGG
>NW_011361050.1:0-2747 GCF_000735185.1 Notothenia coriiceps
TTCGGCCATCCTAAACTGAATTTTTTTTCGGATATCATATCGCATTAACAACACCACATCTGGCGTCACAGAGATCTTCTTTTACTGTCCTTTCTTCTTAGAGGAAGTACAGAAACACGTAACTCTGGATTTGTTTTAATGTTTGAGGTGCAATAAACGACACAGCAGCTTTTTGGCATGTTAAAACTATTATTTTCTGCCTCGCTCATGAGAGTAAAAGCTGGCGAAATTACAGCCTCGCCTACTGATTTAAAATGTGTGCTCTAAAATGATATTTATAAATGACTATTATCATTATTATAAGCAAGACAATAAATGGCAAAGATATGTAGAAAATAAACGTATTTGAGATACGTTCATAAGAAACGTAACATGGGAGAAAATATGTTTCTAGAAGACGTAATTGAGAATGCAGTTTAGTTCTGTGGGAACGTAATTTTTAGGAGACAGGGTTGCTTATCTTCCTTTTGAAAAGAAGATAGTACCCTAACCAATGCACTATTTACTCCTTCCTCTGTAACATCTGCAACACATTACACGGCCCAGCTGTTTCAAAGGATTATTCAGCTCTTTAAAAATAACTTTATTTTTATGTATAATGCTTTCTATTATTGATGTACTTTTCCAATAGTGACAGGAGGCTTCAGGCTTAGTGCCAGAAACAAGCTAGGAAGCAACTGACAGATGGACTCAGTTTGGGGGTTTTGCCTTTTTATGGGATTCAATGACTGAAAAGGATAGATATAATAATGTCAGACTGTAATGAACATAATAAAAAGTGGTCATTTGACAATAGGAATGAATAAAAAAGAGAATGCAGACTGAGTCCTAATCAGGTTGTATCTCAGGCAACATATACACTACAAAAGAAACAATTCTTAAGAATACATTACCTCCTTCCCCTCAGCTATAACTACATGTTCTCATTACTTCAAAGTTGCACATTAGGGTTTTACTGAAAAATGATATATAGATATATGAAGATAAATAGGACAGGATAGATGTCTCATCCCTTTAAGCTTAGGTGAGCCAAGGAGCCACAGAGCTTGAGGATTTCTCGTCTGTCGTCATTGATAAACTGTATTGTAAAAATGGCACCCTGCGGTAATGATGATAGCTAACAGCTGCAGCAGAGAATGGCTTTTTCAGAGAAGTTCTTTATTTAGCTTGGGCCTTTTGTTCTGAAATACAGTATTAATGCAATCTGAATCCCATACAAATGTCATAAAAAGGCACGGATAGGGGAACACTAAGGGTAATATGCCAGCACTTTTTAATGATGTAAATATATCTGTTTACATAATTGAACATTATGTAAAGTTATCTTATGGAACAAAAAGCCACACTAGTTTTATTATTTTTCTCCAGATTATGCCTTTCCCACTCTATTGTGCAATGTAATATATGTGTCTTTTTTATTTATCAAGATTAAAAACAAAGGATGCCTTTATGAAATACTAGTGTGTGATGAACAAGGTGCTATATGAGTATTTCAGGCAAGTCATGTTCAGAAGAAGAGAAAAATAAACTGAATAGAAGACTTAGGAGCATTATCAGTTCAAGCATTAAAAGGGATAAATCAAATATTGAAATCAAATCTTAAACTAACAGGCAGTTATTATCAGTAATATTACCAGTGTCGCATTACCTACTTACTAGGGACAAGTCAAGATTAATCAAATCACAATGACATAAAGGCATGAGTCTGTGTCTTTCAAAGACACAACTGATCTAATTATTGCCAGTTTTCCAGGAGGATAGAACGACCTGCAAATGAATTAGCCTTTGAGTGGGCCGAAGTCTCAATGTGAACAAGTGTCCTACTCTGGCTTGAAAGGAAAGTAATGTGAAGTTGAACCTGCAAAAAAGCACCAAGAATGAGTTGTCCTATTTGCAGAATCAGAATACCTTTATTAGTCCAACAGAGGGGAAATGTATGATTATTATGATATACGAAAAAATATAAGAAAAAGAAAAGTTACACAATTTACAAAATACACATCCTGTAACAGTTCTTATGGATTTAGCAGCGAGGTATATATATTGCACAGTTATTAACGGCATATATATATATATATATATATATAGCACAAATTGCACATAGTTGGTTGGTTGGTATTTAACAGCAAGGGGTGTTATAGTCTGTGTTGTTGTGTGTGTGTGTGTGTGTGTGTGTGTGTGTGTGTGTGTGTGTGTGTGTGTGTGTGTGTGTGTGTGTGTGTGTGTACGATACGATACGATAATACTTTATTTGTCAGATCAGGTCTGAAATTTGACTTGCGTCACAGCAGCTCCATGTCCAACATCAACCGACAAGTATCCAGACACAATACATGAAACAAAAACAACAAACATTTAACATAACAGCACAATCAGTGAGAGAAAACATGCTCAAAGAACCTTCTGCGTGCATTTGATCTGGGATTTAGCTCTGTATTTACTGTGAGGATTGAGTGATGCACAAAGGAGTGCTTCAGTCTGACTATATTGAATTGTGGGACCCTGTATCTCCGATTAGATGGCAGCAGTTCATATTCACTGTTCAGAACATGGTTTGGGTCAGAGATTATGTTGTTGGACAGCCTCACTAGGCTTTTATGATAGGCATAGTCATAGAGTCTCTGACAGGGTTGACCAACAATCAAAGGTGGAGCAGTTTTGATTTTAAAGCTGCTGACAAACATTTGTACCAGGTAGTATTGCAGTACTGCAGAATAGACATGATCACAGATGTAAAGGACAACAGA
>NW_011361051.1:0-2501 GCF_000735185.1 Notothenia coriiceps
ACACACACTACACACACACACACACACACACACACACACACACACACACACACACACACACACACACACACAGGCTGTCTGTGCTTCTTTTGTATGGGAAAGAAAAACACAAAGTATGTTGTAGAGTGAAGCCACCAAACATGATGAAATTAGTGGGTTTTTTTTCTCACACACACAAAACACACACCTCGGTGCTAACTCTCAGTGTGTCTGTGTATTTCGTTTTTCTTCTTTAAATTACTTCTAATGCAATTTCCTCCTCTCTAAACTAAAAGTGCCTTGGATTGTTATTTAGGCCTCTGACAGAGAGAAAATAAAAAACGAGTCTCTAAATAGGCTTGCCCACTAGTTTGATAAAACAGGTCTAGCTGGTGCAGACAGCTCAAAGTGATTCCATCAAACTAAAACAGATACATACAAGCGCCCTATATCCTTCATCCTGAAGAACATACTGCCAGTTAATTCAAAGATTAATTTGCTTCCAACAGTTTGACATTACAGTAAACTGTCATAAAACCAGTGAGCACATCTTGGATTCAAGTAGATGGTCTCTCTTGCATCTGGTTATTTGATCACATGATCTGATTTGACTTGTATTTAAATAATTAAATAACTTGTTTAAATTATACTTAAGCAGGTTAGACTGTTTGGCAGTAGTGCAATTTTTTGATTTCTGTAAAACCAAATCGTCAGTCTATATGGAAGCTTTCCTTACTTTAGAAGTGATGCAATTCTCTTTGACCACAGAAGGATACCATTCCATCTAAATGAAAATATCACATGCTAAAGAAACTGTGTCAACACCACAGCCACAGACAGCTCAAAGCCTATTATCACACACACACACACACACACACACACACACACACACACACACACACACACACACACACACACACACACACACACACACACACACACACACAGTGTCACCTATAGAAGGATAAGCTGCTATTTGTACAGGTAATTTATCATAACTCATCATCATTGACATTTCATTTATTTGAGTTATCAGGAGCAACACCAGAGGAACTATCACCCTCTGACAGCATGTATTTCTTTAGCCAAACTGTTTTATACGTAACACAGCTACATATCATCAGAACTCATATCTGGATACACTTCTTAAAATCCTGATAACAAAATGAGCAAGCAGCATTGAAAGCGCCCTCACACGCGTGTTTAGTGGCATTTCACCGGTCGACGTGTACTCTCTCAGATGATTGAAATAGCTATCGCAGGAGTCGACTACAAATGGTTCATGAGTAATGCAAAGGAGCAGGGTTCAAGTGTGACCATCAACATTCACATTTAATTGGGGACCAATTGAACAAAGTCTGTTGGAGTTACACCAACTTCCTCATAATGGCTGCCTGAGGCTGCCTCTCCACGGCAAGGTGGATCCATAAAAAATCCTGATTTGAATAACTTTTCTTTGTCTGTGTCTTTAGACGAATTCCTCAAAGTACAGCACCTGCAAAAGGGGATGAATTATCAAAGCTAGCTGGATAAATATAACAACAAATGTCACAGGGTTAGAGGGGTACTTTCTGTTGAAGCTGTTGCCTTTTCATCTTTTTTCTTGACAACATAGAGGACAAAGAGGCTATTGGGGAGTCCAAACAGAGGGCTGATTCTGTGACACACAGAGCAGAGCTCTTGTTAAATTCAACTGACACAACTCATGAGTTTGTCAAGTAAAAAAATACTCACCTCTTCATACTGGCAAGTAAGTGGGACCAGTCTACAGTAGGGTTGACAGGGGAGTGGTGGACATACTAATTATATAAAGAGTATATATATATACATATATATATATATTTATATATATAAAGAGTATATATATATATACAGTGGGGCAAAAAATTATTTAGTCAGCCAACAAATGTGCAAGTTCTCCCACTTAAAAAGATGAGAGAGGCCTGATATTTTCATCCGAGGTATTCCTCAACTATGAGAGACAAAATGAGAAAAGAAAATCCAGAAAATCACATTGACACATATGACATTCTCCCAATCCTCTTCTGGATCATCTAAATGCTCTCTAGCAAACTTCAGACGGGCCTGGACATGTACTGGCTTAAGCAGGGGGACACGTCTGGCACTGCAGGATTTGAGTCCCTGGCAGCGTAGTGTGTTACTGATGGTAGCCTTTGTTACTTTGGTCCCAGCTCTCTGCAGGTCACTGACTAGGTCCCCCCGTGTGGTACTGGGATTTTTGCTCACCGTTCTTGTGATCATTTTGACCCCACGGGGTGAGATCTTGCGTGGAGCCCCAGATCGAGGGAGATTATCAGTGGTCTTGTATGTCTTCCATTTTCTAATAATTGCTCCCACAGTTGATTTCTTCACACCAAGCTGCTTACCTATTGCAGATTCAGTCTTCCCAGCCTGGTGCAGGTCTACAATTTTGTTTCTGGTGTCCTTTGACAGCTCTTTGGTCTTGGCCATAGTGGAGTTTGGAGTGTGACTGTTTGAGGTTGTGGACAGGTGTCTTTTAT
>NW_011361052.1:0-1697 GCF_000735185.1 Notothenia coriiceps
GAAGGAATGCCAAAATCAACACAAAAACATACTAATTTTAACCAAAACTATGATAATATATTTCCTAGACCAAATAGTGCTTAATCCTAATTTTCAGTGCGGGGGATTAATAGAGGAAGCCTACACAAAATAAAACTGAGCCTCTGTCTGTGCGAACCATGCTGCCGCGGACGTCTCCCAAAACTCCGGCAGTTTTACGAAAGACTGCGTTATTTGCCATGTTCGGTTCATTCTCGGATACTTCCACAAGACTTATGTCGGGGTCACCAATGTAGTGCCGAGAGACGGGAGTCAGAGGCGGTGTCTCAAAGGAAAAAGCTAGTCTTTTATTCCACATCAAAACAGCATGTAATCAAACTCAAGCCCGGGAAAACTGACTGGCCAAAAGAGGAAGTCCTGTTAACTAAAATGTCTGTGCAGAACAATAGTTCTGTGGGTGAATTATGTAAACCCACCACACAGGCCTATTATTAGCATAGCAGTTTTGAGATGCTATTTGTACCAAACTTCTCAGTCAAAAAAAAACTCCAGTTCATAGCTAACTGATTCTGAATCAATATGTACATTTTAAGTGATTTAGCGGTTTAGGATTTGTTAATTTAACATAATTTTTAAGCTGTTTGAATTAGTGAACTTTTACAAAGCTATGCTGGCAGCTTTCCGATTATTACGGGCACTATGCTAAGCTAGTCTAAACTGTGTACCTAAAGCAGGTATCAATTTGATATTAGTCTTTCTATGAGTCAAGAAAGGTTGTGAGAAACAAAGTCTTAGTGTAAATTCTTCCTTTTTTAGTTAGCCACCCTGATTATAACCATAGACTGTATATATTAATGGACGTAGTGTCAGTGACGTCACTCATAGGATTCTGCAGAGTTGCCGAGAAGCCCTTAGTAGGCGGAGTCGGCCACTAACGGCTTGACAGCAACGTCAGTCTAATCCTGCCTGCTCCAAATAAGGGCAAAGAGGCGGAGCCGAGGCGGGACCTGCTGCCTCCAAACTGGAAGTAAACAGAGCTAGCTCAGGCTAAGAAGCCAAGCTAACATGAAACACATGCATACCAAGTTACTGCTAACAGTGTAGTTCCCCTATATAAACGTTACATTCATAATCAAATGAGACAATCTGCAAGAGAATTAGCTATATTTTGTTATTCTTAATGCTTGTCATTCACACGTTAAGAAAAGAAGTACCGATACATAGCAGAACAATTGTGGCGATGTTCAGCTTAATAAGCCTTGTTCAACACAATTTATTTAGCTAATACTACAGCAGGCGAACCAAGTCTGCGTTTCGCTGCATTCCTTGATCTCCAGTTATAACGACGGACTCCACCGCCCGGACCTAACGGAGCCGCAGTGGGCTAGCTCCGGGACGCCGGCTGGAGCTAGCCCCCTGCGGCTCCGTTAGCTCCGGCGGCCACCACTGGGATAATTGGGTCCCCTATTAACATTTGCTCCCGTTTAGCATTATGGGCGTCATAGCCATAGACTATAAAAGTCTTACCCAAGGCTGAATCATAAACTAAAATGTATATGTATGTATAAAGGGTTACGTCCTTAGCTGGCTAATAAGTAAAAAGCTAAGCTACCAAGCACACAAACACCTGCGAACGGGATTAACATGTATAATATTACCATTTTAGACTTCTTGGAAGTTCTGTTAGTATATTCAAGCGCACAGCACGACATTTTTAA
>NW_011361053.1:0-270 GCF_000735185.1 Notothenia coriiceps
CTGCCTGAAACACCTACATTGGACTCCTTTGTTTACTTCTGTAACATTGTGACATCACTATGTACTGTAACACTCACGCTCCTATTGGCTAGTGCTCAAACACATTGTACGTGATAGGCTAAGGGGCGGGACATCTCTAAGCTGTTGACTAATCACAACAGAGCCGGCCAGCTAACCAATCAGAGCAGACTGGGCTCTGGTTTCAGACAGAGGGTGAAAAGAGGTGCTGCAGCACAGGCAGTATGAGAAAAATAAAGAAGCTTTTTGAAC
>NW_011361053.1:315-4086 GCF_000735185.1 Notothenia coriiceps
GTTCTAGTAGGCCTACAAAAAGAGGTTGAATAAATAAGACTGTAACAGCCAGGCCTTCAACACACAACAAATGCCACATCTCTCCTAAGTGCATATGCATACAAATGTGTTCAGGCTGGATAAATCACTCATGAATTTGTCGACATATTACAAATGAAATTTTACAATTCATTTCCACGATCTGTAAATAGAGTGTTCGGTCTGGCGCGTCATCGCAATAGAGTAAGGGGAGCACTCGCCGCATACCGGGAAAAAGGATACCATACCCAAGTTGAAAGACTGGTATACAGAATCCCACAATCAATTACAAATAAATTACAATTTTGATTTCAAGAATCTGCAAATAAGGTGGGTCTGTCCTCATTTGAGCCAATTGATAACAACTTTGTTCATTTAGATATGTCCCCGACAGTACAATATAGTTTTACATTGTAGAGACTGATATGTCTTATGATATATGCCAGCCTTGTCTACTTAATAAGGGAAAAAGTGGGTTTGTTCTTTTTTAATGAAAGGTTCCAGTCTTCTGCTGCTTATTCAGTTCCATAGTTCTGTTCCCTGGTCCAGCCCTGGTGTCATCGCATGTCAGAGCGAGCGAGTGACGAGCGGGCGCGGTCGAGCGAGGTGTCGCCTCTCGGCGCTGTCAGTGCCTTGCTGATTTGATCCTTACTCCGCATATTTGGTCCCGGGTGTTTGATTTCAAGTGTGGAGTAATCCCGAAAGTGGTGAAGTCTTTGCAGTTACACCCCCCTCTGAGAAAATGTCAGCTGAAAACGTTTTTAACAAATCGCAATCCCGCGCCTCTTTCCTCTGATATTTTTAAAATATCTCCAAGCGGCCGACATGTTGGGATGTCGCCAGCGCGAGCATGGTCGCAGCGCCGTGCTTGTCGCCGCGTTTTGATTACGTCATCACAACAACCGTTAGCTTACCAACGTAACCCTGTTCTCTGACATTCGGTGATATTTTTTCGGTGCTAAAAAGCCTTTCGGCCGAAAGCCGAAGAGCCTTTTTAACACATTTTCCCGGCCGATAATTTTCGGCGGCCGAATATTCGGTGCATCCCCTGAATTATATTACATTATTTTCCTCTGAATTGGATTATTATTTGATAGGGTAATAACGTCCATCATTAACTACGTCTGAAAGCAGAGTCTAGGGCAATAATTGCAAGTCTCCTTCAGTGAGAATGTCACAAATTGATTTAAAAGAAAGCCAAATTCTGAAAAAAAAAGTAAAAAAAAGTGACATTTTGAAAAAAAAGTGACAATTCTGAAAAAAAAGGGAATTTTTGAAAAAAAAGTTAAATTTTAGGAAAAAATAAAAATTTAACAAAACAATTCTAAGAAAAAAGGTATTTTAGAAAAAAAAAAAGTCAAATTCTGAGAAAAAAGTCAAACTTGAGATGCATTGTGGGACATGTAGTTTAATGGGGCAACGGTGCTCTGTAATCGGCATGGTAACCGTATAATAAACGCTATTTGTTCTTTTGCCAGTTCTTGTGGGGCCACATAAAATGAAGTCAACGGACCGGCATTGGACCCCGGGCCTTGAGTTTCAACCCCGCCTGCCTTAATGATAGTCCATACGGTGAGAATCAACTGTGAATTCACTCATTTATTCATCCCGAAGGTTGTCTCTCCTTTTACCACAGTGCCATGGATGTGACTGCAGCTCACAGCAAAATGAATATGTTCTTTTGCGTTCCCCAATTCATCACAGTTCCTTTGCATTATTATCGGGTAATGATTTGAATGCTAAGTGATTTTTCCCCCACTATTGCGCAGTAATTCAGCGGGGTTAAGAATCTCAGCACTTATACAATCCAACATAATGTTGGTGCCTCGGGCGGGAACCACGGAGCAAATATGTCTCTGGTCATCTGGCTTTATAGGAACTGTTAAAATCACGATTTCATTGGTACTTTGGATTCTCTGAACCCCTCCTCTCTTACCCCAGTCCTCATGTTTAATTTTCATTACCGCCTTTACTCTCAAATGACATGTGTATGGTAGTCCCGATGATGAGCATCGTTTCAGCACTTTACCACTCAATTCTTCTAATAAAACATTTAAAAAGGACATCATGCGCTCAGTTTCAGGATTTCATATTTGTTTTTTGTGCCTCTGGGACCGTGTCTCCCTGCTTTAATGTTCAAAAAGCTCTTTATTTTTCTCATACTGCCTGTGCTGCAGCACCTCTTTTCACCCTCTGTCTGAAACCAGAGCCCAGTCTGCTCTGATTGGTTAGCTGGCCGGCTATGTTGTGATTAGTCAACAGCTTAGAGATGTCCCGCCCCTTAGCCTATCACGTACAATGTGTTTGTAGCGCTAGCCAATAGGAGCGTGAGTGTTACAGTACATAGTGATGTCACAATGTTACAGAAGTAAACAAAGGAGTCCAATGTAGGCGTTTCAGGCAGGGGGAGGACACAGTGATATTAGTATTCTGCAGACCATTGACATACACACAAACCTATATAACACACAACAATAGAGGAACAATCCCAACATGCATAGGGCCTCCTTTAGGAAGGAATTTGAAATGACTTTGGAGACAATCAGCATAAACACTTGCTATCCGTTTCGTAAAAACCGAAGTTTCAGCAGCAGAGCAGTGATAAGCGAGCAAATGGCTGTTATCTCCAGCTTCTACCAGCGCAAAGCCCGGAAAGTAGTGTCAGCGCAGCGATATCTATCAGCGGAAGGTGATGAAACTCCTCTCAGATTACCTGAGACAGCTGATTACTGCGCCCCCCAGCACTGTGATTTACAACATCCCGGACAACGCATTCATCAAAGTTTGTTTTACACAAACACTGCATGAAAAGAAATGTCCTGATACGACTTCCTGCAGCTTAACGGAGAGGCTGACACCCTCCATTGTATCTATTCCACTACACACATCTGATGAGTCTTACTGAATAACAGCTGATATAATATGCAGAGTAAACAGAGCATGTTTTTCTGTCTGTCTCTGACTGTCCTGCTGCTTGGGGTGTGTGTAGTTGTCAAAAATCCTCAGCAGTGTCCTGGTTATTAAAACATGGACATAGTTTGCATAATGTTTCGCATCACAACATCATTAACCATGCATGCATTCACATCTCATTGACTTTGATATTATCCATCTTCGTTTGTAATTACCGTAATTTTCGGACTTTAAGGCGCACCTGAATATAAGCCGCAGCAGCTCAATTGAATGACGTATACATATATAAGCCGCACTGGACAATAAGCCGCAGGTGTTTTAATGTTTCATTACCATATGTAAGGGTTCGTGCACAGAGGGGATTGTCGGGAAAGAAATGGCTGTTTGAGGAAGCTCCCATTTATTAACATTTCAACAAACAAGTTTGCACAACGTATTCAAGTGTTACCATTTAGTGCAATAGTAGCTACAGAACATGTGCTGTGTAAACTGTACTGTATCACATAGCGTTTCAGACACACAAACTTTTCAACTTTCAAACTTAAACGGTGGGCTCCCAGGCACGTACCGGCAGTGATCTACAGCAGTGGATTTCAACCAGTGGTACGGGGACAAACTGTCTCGCTCTCGTAATATCTGTCTGGCTTGCTCTCGTTCTGTCTCTCGTACCACTCTCGGTTCCACTTTTACTTTTGCGCGCTACCTGTCTCACTCTTTTCCGGCCTCCAGCTTTTCCTGCTGGACCCGCCGTTTAAAGTTGGGGGTCCGCGGACCGGCCATAGAGCCCATAGAGTTAAAGGTGGTGGCCGTTAGCTGTAAAAATCCATAGATTAGCCGCAC
>NW_011361053.1:4126-4397 GCF_000735185.1 Notothenia coriiceps
TTCAAAAAGCTCTTTATTTTTCTCATACTGCCTGTGCTGCAGCCACCTCTTTTCACCCTCTGTCTGAAACCAGAGCCCAGTCTGCTCTGATTGGTTAGCTGGCCGGCTCTGTTGTGATTAGTCAACAGCTTAGAGATGTCCCGCCCCTTAGCCTATCACGTACAATGTGTTTGTAGCGCTAGCCAATAGGAGCGTGAGTGTTACAGTACATAGTGATGTCACAATGTTACAGAAGTAAACAAAGGAGTCCAATGTAGGCGTTTCAGGCAGG
>NW_011361053.1:5125-5757 GCF_000735185.1 Notothenia coriiceps
TTTTCGGACTATATGGCGCACCTGAATATAAGCCGCAGCAGCTCAATTGAATGACGTATACATATATAAGCCGCACTGGACAATAAGCCGCAGGTGTTTTAATGTTTAATTACCATATGTAAGGGTTCGTGCACAGAGGGGATTGTCGGGAAAGAAATGGCTGTTTGAGGAAGCTCCCATTTATTAACATTTCAACAAACAAGTTTGCACAACGTATTCAAGTGTTACCATTTAGTGCAATAGTAGCTACAGAACATGTGCTGTGTAAACTGTACTGTATCACATAGCGTTTCAGACACACAAACTTTTCAACTTTCAAACTTAAACGGTGGGCTCCCAGCGCACGTACCGACAGTGATCTACAGCAGTGGTTTTCAACCAGTGGTACGGGGACAAACTGTCTCGCTCTCGTAATGTCTGTCTGTCTTGCTCTCGTTCTGTCTCGCGAACCACTCTCGGTTCCGCTTTTACTTTTGCGCGCTACCTGTCTCACTCTTTTCCGGCCTCCAGCTTTTCCTGCTGGAGCCCGCCGTTTAAAGGTGGGGGGCCGCGGACCGGCCATAGAGCCCATAGAGTTAAAGGTGGTGGCCGTTAGCTGTAAAAATCCATAGATTAGCCGCACCGTTATATAA
>NW_011361054.1:0-2359 GCF_000735185.1 Notothenia coriiceps
GAAGTGTACATGTAACAGGATATGCTTCCTTAATGCATGCTACAGGTGTGTGTGTGTGTGTGTGTGTGTGTGTGTGTGTGTGTGTGTGTGTGTGTGTGTGTGTGTGTGTGTGTGTGTGTGTGTGTGTGTGTGTGTGTGTGTGTGTTATCTAACATCGTGTCCCTGGCTGTCAGACATTTGTTCCCTGAACTCCTGCTAAATGATAAAGTGAGGAACAGAGTCTCTGGTGAGCGGTAAATGTCGTACAGATTACAGAAAGGTGTGTAACAGGCCGCCTGCAGCAGGTCTCTGCACAGCAACCAGAAGGTGTGTGTCTGCTCACACACACCTTCAGACGCTGTGTGTCTGCTCACACATACCTTCAGACGCTGTGTGTCTGCTCACACACACCTTCAGAGGCTGTGTGTCTGCTCACACACACCTTCAGAGGCTGTGTGTCTGCTGCTCACACACACCTTCAGACGCTGTGTGTCTGCTCACACACACCTTCAGACGCTGTATCCTTTCTGTTCCTCCACCATGTGGAGTCTTTAGGAAATGATTTAATCTTTCAACCACTCTGAAGGTGAACAGGTGAAATATTTGCGTTTACTGATCAGTGTGTTTAAAGCTGAGTTACACAATTAGTTTAACCGTAACCAAACATTACATGGATGTACTTTATGCTACGCTAGGCTAACCAAAGGAAGGAAAGCCAATGATCTTATTCCAAAATGTCAAACTGTTCATACAACAGTCTGTGTATTTATTGCAAAGCATGCTGCAAATACACAAAGAACTTTGTAAAGGATTGTGGAGTTAACTCTTCCAGAATATATATTAAAGTTTGTATCTCAGTCTGCTTTTAAATTGGCTTTCACATGAAGTTGTGAGTTTCTCCTAATTAGATAAATATCTATAGTGTATATGTGATTATATTCTATAATGAAGCTTCTTTATTTAGACCTGATGTTAAACAAAGGTCTCTGTAATTAACTTTCATCGTGACTGAAAAACTCCTCTCTTTCTTCATATCTTCTTAAACTCATATAAATTGTTTTTCTCATCAAATGCATGTTATTTTCAGCCTCCCTGTGTCATCACATGTAGTGCAAACAAAACAAGAGACACATGTCACCAAGGAGAGAAATAACTTCAGTTTCTAAGGTAACTCTGAAGACCTTTACACCCACTCTGCAAAGTTTCTATCACGCTCCGACGAGGAAAACTTTAGCTCAATGTCTTTGTGTCTTTGACTGCTTTCACGTTTAGTGGGCCTTTAATCAATCAAATCAGATGCAGATGATTCAATAATAGATTTAATTGTTTGTATTTAAGAGGCCCTATTAATCTCCTCCCTGTAGTTTGTTCCAGGTGTTTGATAAATGATATATGGTATTGAGTATGTAAGTCGCTTTGGAGAAAAGCGTCTAACAAGTAACATGTAGTGTAATGATAGTATGTTGGAGGTTTTCAGTGTACTAACAGTCTCCCAGTGCTCCTGTAAACCCAGCTGATGGTAGTATCTCAATCAATGTTTATTTATATATTAGCATCTGTGTGTCAGTAAACACTGTGGCACTTCATCACGGTGCAGCGACACACAGCGAGCGGCACGATCAATGACTGCCGTCGATAGAGAGCTCAAAGTGTGCACTCAATAGTCAGTGTGTGTGTGCGTGTTGGTATTTAGCACTATTTGGGGACGTCAGTTTGTTTACACAGTCACAAGGACCTCTCTCTGTTTCCTCCTGAAGTCCTTTCATATCAGTACAGACCACACAGTGGTCCCTATTGATCCCTGCAGTTATTGTATTTCATTCTGACAGTATGAAACATTTCCTGTGCAACATTAGTACAAGTGCTGCCTCCTCTGGCCGTATCTAGGTACTGTTTATTATCTGTCAAATCTTTACAGTTGAGTGGCTGTGCGAGATCTTATATCTCAGAGACATAAAGTATAAACTCTGCTCTTATAGACATGTTCCCTCAGTGACGTGTGTAAATGCAAATTAATGCAAATTAAATCATATTATATTTGGCCCCCTATAACCATGTCTACTGGAGATATCCGTTTGAGTCCCAATTAGGCACCAAACATGACTTCTTCATTGGAAATTTGATTGTGATGCACTTGCAGCAATTACATTAAAAAAAAACGTTGTACAGTGGTGTGTGTGTGTGTGTGTGTGTATGTGTGTGTGTATGTGTGTGGGTGTGTGTGTGTGGGGGGGGTGTGTGTTTGTGTGTGTGTCTCTTTGTGACGTGAAGGACAGGCGACACGGTGTGAAACAATGAACACATCGTCTGACTGGAAAGAGCAGAAACACAAACAGGTGCTCTGACCTGGACAGGTGTTTGTTGGTGCAGCGGGGGGGGG
>NW_011361054.1:5341-7482 GCF_000735185.1 Notothenia coriiceps
TGTGTGTGTGTGTGTGTGTGTGTGTGTGTGTGTGTGTGTGTGTGTGTGTGTGTGTGTGTGTGTGTGTGTGTGTGTGTGTGTGTGTGTGTGTGTGTGTGTGTGTGTGTAGGTGTGTGTTCGTGCATTCACCCGTCACCTGCAACATCCCAGCCGCCGCTGACTGGATTTGACATAATTCAGGTGAAATGAAGCGTTTGGTCTCAGTGTTCCTGTCTCTGTCTGAACGGCTTCATTGGACCGCAGCGCTCTGAGGAAGTGTGTGTACGGAAATATCTTATTCTGCAAATACAAATAAATAATATGATCCACTGTTTGTGCTTCTGCCGATTCAGGTTTGCTTTGATGAGTTTAGCACCTGGATGCAGTTACAGTTAAATCTAAAAGCTGCTGTGTGATGTGAACATATGTAATTAGGATTAATCTGAATAACATCACACAGTATATTCTAAAAAAAAGATAAATAACACATAACTTTACAAGCATTTAAAAGAATAAATGGAGATTTGAAATCACAGATAATATTTTAAACAAGAGCAGTATTGGATTTCGATAATCCATTAATCGTTAAGGTTTTGGTATAGAGAAACAAGACTTTTAAAGACATAATCTTGGTCTTTGATAGACAATTATTATTATTTTCTGACAATTTAAAGACTGTTGATTGGCAGATAAATATATGTTGATGTAATTGTTAGTTGCAGCATTTTATAAAACATGTGGAGCTCATCTTAAAATCATAAAACCCTTGTGTTGAAGATGTGGATGTTATAAGAACAGATCTGTGAAGATGATGATGATGAAGATGATGATGATGAAGATGATGGTGCAGGAGGAGGAAAGCACCACAGGGAAACAGAAAGAGGAGATATGAGTGCAGGGAGGCTGAGAGGATTAAGATGGAGAAGTGAGACGGAGATAAAGAGAATAAGAGGAGATGTGAGGTAAACACAGATGACAGGATGTGAAGAGGTGGATTAAAGCAGAATTAAACTCTTTCTTTAGGATCCATTATAGAGACCATGAGTTTCTTAAGGCGAGACACGGCAGGCCAAAACATCGTTTTTCAAGCACTGGTCAATTTTGAGATTTTGTGCTATTTTGATTCTATAACATGTTTTCTTTCAGGCTCTTGGAAAACGTACAAAATACACATTTAAGTGTTTATTTGACTATATTTTGTCTATTCCCGTCTGTATATTTCTCCTAAATTCACCAAAAGTTAGCTTTCTAACGTAACATAAAGTATCGCGACCGCTGTGTGCACCATGTCATCAGAGGTATCGTTGGAAAGCTCCGTCTCTCCTGCACAATCTCATCGGATCCAAATATGGTCATTTCCTTTGTATCAGCAACCAATCGTGAAAGTACAAAGGGGTCTTAAACCAAAAAACGAAATCTCATTGGCTGGTGTCAATTTCTGACAACGTGATTCGTTCAGATGCGTCACGTGGTGTGCTAAAACACTTCCTGGTTAGCTTTCCGCTGGAAATTTAAATCTCAAAATGGCAAAAGAATGGCGAAAAACACATTCACAGAGCACGAAGCAAGATTATACAAAAAATAAATGACCCCGAACATGAAATACATTCACGGAGTGCGTCGAGGCGCAAGCTGTCATCCAAAGAACAGGAGGGTTTAGCTAGCGCCTCACTGCAATCTTTAAAGGTCGTTTTCTCAAAATGAGTTTTTTCTCCTACTCTGAGTTCGAAATTTCAACTTCAGTTCGTAGATACACCAAACCTTCCAGTTATATTCCTATCAATATTATGAAAGCTTTTACAGAAGGGTTTGTTCATATATCATTCATATCCTGAATTATATAAGATTGTATACCTAAAAACATGGCGAAAATTGATATTTTACGGCTGTTGACAGTATTTTCTGATTTATGGAGTGATAAAAAGAGATATCCAAAATCCCTTTTGTAAAAGCCTTAGATACTAATATGACTACAAAATGAAACAAGAATTTTGAACCTGGCTTTATCCAAAGTTCAGATTTCGATTCCTGAAATGTGTTAAAATATGCACATATTTGATGAGATAATGGATAATTTGCATATTTAAACATGCTATTTCAGAAAACTTGTAATACAAAAGACAATTGCCTTATTGTAAGTAATTAACTGGAGAAATTTCTAG
>NW_011361055.1:0-2170 GCF_000735185.1 Notothenia coriiceps
CCCCAGAGATCAGCAGCTTTTGTCCCTGCCATTCCTCACAGATGACGTTACCCCCCCTCTTTGTGCGGTGTGCAGAGGCTGCACTTCTGCTGTTATCAGACAGGAAGAGCCCCCCACCTCATTATTCTGCTGTTCTGTCATCAGACGGGAAGAGCCCCCCCCCTCTTTATTCTGCACCCGTCAGCCGGATCTAATTTATCTCTCGTTCAGCAGAAAGTGAATGAAGAGACAGGAATCAGGGGGGTTCTGGCGCTGGTTCTAAAGGTCAGGGGGGTTCTGGTGGTGGTCTGAGGCTCCTGTCCCGACTCAAACAGACCGGGGTTGGGATGTGAGGACTAACACAAACACTGCTGCTGTTATGTACTGTATTTATAGTATATAAGTATTCTCTGCACAGTTTATGTTCCAGGTGAAATACTGCGTCTGAGTGACAGGCAGTAAAATGACAATGAATGTGTTGACGTTGTGTTTCCATGGAGATGGTTCATCCTCTGGAGACCTGGAATGAACCACATCTGGAGGTCTCTGACGGTGGAGGTGGAACCAGAGAAGACTTCAGGGGACCCCCAAAGTCTTTAGGGTTCATCATCAGGGGGTCATGAATATCTGGACCATATTTAAACAAAGTATTTGTTGACATATTTCAGTCTGGACAGAGGACAGGGTTACCACAGGAAGTAGATTTACCAGTCGGTCTGGATCAGGGTCCTGGAAGCTGATCCCTCTCTCTGGGGACTGGGAGTGGATCTGAACCTGAATGAGAGGAGGTATGTCTGGAGGTCTGGAGGTCAGGAGGTCTGGAGGTCAGGAGGTCAGGAGGTCTGGAGGTCAGGAGGTCAGGAGGTCTGGAGGTCAGGAGGTCTGGAGGTCAGGAGGTCTGTGGCAGACACACAGCTGCTCTGAGACAGAATGCTTCGTCTCCACTGTGGAAATAAACAAACCTTGAGACCTCAAAATAAAGGTCTGAAGTTCTCCGAAGCAACGAGAGAGAGAGACTCCTAAGAAGAAGAGAGACTCAGAAGAAGAAGAGACTCAGAAGAAGAGAGACTCAGAAGAAGAGACTCAGAAGAAGAAGAGACTCAGAAGAAGAAAGACTCAGAAGAAGAGACTCAGAAGAAGAAGAGAGACTCAGAAGAAGAAGAGACTCAGAAGAAGAGAGACTCAGAAGAAGAGACTCAGAAGAAGAAGAGACTCAGAAGAAGAGAGACTCAGAAGAAGAGAGACTCAGAAGAAGAAGAGAGACTCAGAAGAAGAGAGACTCAGAAGAAGAGACTCAGAAGAGACTCAGAAGAAGAGACTCAGAGGAAGAGAGACTCAGAAGAAGAGAGACTCAGAAGAAGAAGAGACTCAGAAGAAGAAGAGACTCAGAAGAAGAGAGACTGCAGTGAAACAGACTCTCTGAATGTTCATTTGAAGAACAAAGGGCTTTGAGTACCCTTCAGAGAGTCTCAAGATACCTTTTGAGTAGCCTTCAGAGAGTCTCAAGATACCTTTTGAGTACCCTTCAGAGAGTCTCAAGATACCTTTTGAGTACCCTTCAGAGAGTCTCAAGATACCGTACCCTTCAGAGAGTCTCAAGATACCTTTTGAGTACCCTTCAGAGAGTCTCAAGGTACCTTTTGAGTACCCTTCAGAGAGTCTCAAGATACCTTTTGAGTACTGTTACGTTCCCTATTAGATCCAGGGGCACAAAGGGAAGTAACAAGACGAAAAAATAACCGGGGGAGAGAAAAAGGAGAGGAAACTGATCTCTGAAGCCATAAGCAGGTCTTTTAATTAGCAAAAGAAAAAGGGCTCACCAGCCAACTTGCAAAACAAATCTAGATACAAAAATACATGCTGGAGACATGGACACCACACTGCACACATCCAGACAGGGGAGAAGGAGAGAGCGACTGCAACCCTCCTCATGTCCTATATGGAGGCCCTGATTGGAGATTGGGAGCACCTGGGGAGAGGCTGCACCTGAGGACAAACAGGCTGCACCTGAGGACAATCAGGCTGCACCTAGGGACAATCAGGCTGCACCTGAGGACAATCAGGCTGCACCTGAGGACAATCAGAGGGAGAGAGAGAAAAACACACACACCCACACAAACACTACGGCACGTAACAGTACCCTTCAGAGAGTCTCAAGATTCCATGTTGATGCAGAAGAGACATGAGGAAG
>NW_011361056.1:0-10813 GCF_000735185.1 Notothenia coriiceps
CCCTGCTGAAAACGTTTTAAGAACAGTAGGGCATAATGTTCTAATAATGTTATCAAAAACATCTTAAGAAGGTTATCAAAACATCTTAAGAAGGTTATCACCAAACATTTCAAGAATGTTTTTAAAGAACGTTATCCTACTTTTTAGAAGAAAATTCGGGGAACCAAAATAAAACGTCCCGCTGAAAACATTCCTAGAACAACGAATGGTAACAAACATTTCTAGCTGGGAACTCACACATGCCACCGCAAACATGCAATATCTGCTTACAGGTTATCATGAATTACGTGCTTGTTTGTTTTTTCAAAAGGAAAATATGGTGACATCAGATTTTTTTTAAAACATCCTTTTCAAACAAATACAACAAGTTTGTTTTTTAAAGCGCTCTAGAAATAAATCTGACGTTGACCATGACCGTGTTAATATTTGCCATAACAGCAACGTTTTATAAAAAATCAATAACATCCTGAAAACATTTTCAGAATGTTTCTTGGAGAATGTTCTTCATTTGTTATCATGTAACATTGAGGGAACGTTTTATAAAGAACATCTTTAATGTGATATCCAACAACGTCCAAAACACATCCTTAGAATGTTGCAGGCAAAATGTTCCACCTTTGTTAACGTATCACATTAAAGGAACGTTTTATAAAAAAACGTTCTGTCATCTCAGGCCTTAATAACATCCTCAAAACATCCTCTGAATGTTGCAGTTAAAACGTTATGTCTTAGTTTACCTTAAACCTTATAGGAGTATTATTTGAACAAATAAACATCCTAAAAAGGTTCTTTGAACATCAGATTAAAACGTTTTTTTAAAACCTTATTAGAACCAATAGGTAACGTTAGCCAAAGTTGTGAGAACGTTCCCCGCTAGCTGGGCTGCCACTGTCTGTGTTTAAGTGGATGTCATTGAAGACCTTTTGCTTTAAACATAGCATTTACGCAATGTGGTGCCTTTTCATTTCAGATTCTTACTTTGTATTTCTTCACCCCTTTCCCTCAAACTATTTTACAGTAGGAGAGTGCATTTACGTAGACACTTTGTGCCTCTCTACCTCTGATTCTTACTTCTTACTTTAAGGGAGTGCATTTATGTAACGTTGTGCCTCTCCACCTCTGTCCTCCATCTCCTAGGGTCAAATTTCATATGGCTAGGGATTACTTTGACCGATAAGGCCGATAAGGCCTTGCCTTGGACTTCTACACAATCTTGATAGATTGAGTGGGGAAGTTCAGGAGATATTTCAACATAAAAGCAATTGTAAAACATTTCTAAATCAGAATCATAGAAGTTAAGAAATAAAGTTTCCTACATTTCATTAATAGGCAAAGGTTAATATATAGACTTATTACAATTAATTAATATTAAATGTCTTAAATTATGGGTTAGAATGGGCTCATAGTCCGATTAAAGTGGCTCAGAATTGAGCAGCTTTAACGCCATATGGTCAATTATCCCACTTAATCCTATAAATGTATACGTTCATCTAAATCTAAATCCAATCCAACATCTGCATTTGATCTCCACTCATCCATTTAGCAGGTCCACACCTCTTCTCCTGATGCTTTGTTCTTCTTTCTTTCATCCGTGTCCCACTCTCTGCTTTGGACCAAACCTCGCTGCCTTCATTTATTCCAGTCACACACAGCAGGTGGATGAGTCACACCACCATGACCTTTCCCACTAGATAATGGTGTATGAGAGGCAGAGGTTGTGCAGCTCTGCTCCGTGCAGTCAAGCATCGGTCAGGATCACAGTTTGATACGTGACTGCTTGAAAACAAATGACCGAGAGTGGAAAACATGTCCTCTCAGGGCTGCTGCACATAATATACGACGCGTGCCTTGAATCGAAGGCTGCCATTATTAAATAAACCAGCCACGGAGAATGTGTTTCTTATGTGTCCTTGTTCTGTGGCAGACCACCCCCGTGGAATATCCTATTAACTCCATCTGTCTCCCGCGCCGCTCAAATGAAGTGAGGAGGCGGGATGTGAACTAGGGTCAACTGATGAGGGAGGATTTTTGTGGCAGAAGGTACTGCAATTTAATTGAAAGTGAATTTCTATTCGATACTTTTATATTTAAGGTCAGTTCCAACTTTTTTTCCTTTGAAAACTGAGGGCTGATTCCAAATTGAGATGGCATATAAACTATTGCTTTTCAACAGTTATAATATTTTTATTTCACGTCTGAGCGGGGGGGCTTTTCAGTTGATTTAAATTCTCTCTTGTATTCAGATCCAGCTCATCCAGTAATGAAAGAGTTTGCAGTTCAAGAAGAGGAGTTGAAGTGTCCTTGAACCCGACCTTGCATGTGAAGGGCGACTGGGAGGCAAGTTGTAATGCTCTTTAGATAACAGTGCTATATGAATAAAGCCATTTACCATTTCATATGCACGTTAGGTATGGAAATTTGCAAGACTCAAGGAAAATAAGTCCTTGTAGGAAGGAGGGTTAGGGTTGGTAGAGTATTTGATCAATTACTCATTGGACTTTAACACAGGCGATTGCTATTATTTCGTGTTACCTACCAATAGTCAATATATTTGTCGTTGTTTTTAAAAATTGAGCATACAACAATATTTTACCTTCCCATTGAATTGGAAAATTGGCTTATCTTTAAATTCAAACTCCTTTCATTTTTAATTTACTTCATTGTCAGGTTCATACTTGTATTTAGTGTCTCTACTGTGACATGTCTCCATGCTTTATTATTTCTCATACTGTCTGTGCTGCAGCACCTCTTTTCACCCTCTGTCTGAAACCAGAGTCCAGTCTGCTCTGTCTCGATGTGAGAAACACTCATTTATTTTTGCACAAAAGCAGGACTTGTCTGGCCCCATTCAGACCTGCACAGTGTTGTTTCAACCTAGGTATTAGTGGCGTAATAGGTTTTTAAGATATAACAGAAAGTTTAGTTTCTGTGTCATTCTATTTTTCTAATCCTTATCCTTTCATTATTCAGGAATAAGGGAATTTTGCTTTGTTTTTATTGTTAAAGGACTTTAAATCTCAATATAATAACCGCTATTCAAAGGCAAACTGCATTACACTATATCCCATCAGATTACCACCAAAAATAAGAAGGAAAACCATAAGTGGCAAACTCTTAAACATGCAACAAGTTAGAAGCAAAGAATCCTTCTTGATATATAATCATTTGCTTTATCGGTTGACAATATTCAGACATTTAGGCTGCAAAAGTCAGCAGTCATTGTGGCAGGTGGACTTTATTGATCCGTCCACCAGATGTATTCTGCAGGCGTTTGGCTCTGGGCGAACCTTTATGAAGGATAGGGTATTCTCCTCCAGCCAGAAAACTAATGTATCGATCACATTATGGATCGTTGTAATGAATAGTCTCTCAGGGACGCTGCACCAACAGCAGACAAATGATGATGATCGGTAACATTTTAATACCATTTAGAAATGTAAATGTGCTACTTTATGTTTCTGAGTGATTTAACCCAGCTGATTAAACTAAGCTGATATAACATTTAGTCTGATGATGAGTGTTTCGTGGAAGGCAACTCAATAGCATGTTTATCCTTAAAAGACAAGAACAATCAATGTTCATAGGACTTCGTACAAAACTGTAAGGTGTAACTCATCAAAAGACCCACACATTTGAAAACCACAGCATTTTACCCATAGACAAAATTCATTTTTGAGATACATCTCAAAGTTAACCTATAATTTAAGACATTGAACATGAATTAATAGTAATAAGTCTAGACTCTATATACAGTATATACACTTGCCTATTACTGAAATGTAGGAAACTTTATTTCTTAACTTTTATCACAGCACAACTCTCTACAAAAAATGGTTAGCTCATAGCCACATTTTGTTTACGAAACACCAACTTTACAATTTGAAATGTAATAAAGTCAAAACACAACAAATCTGAATCAATATCAAACCATTCCTGGGAAATACTAGTAAAGGTTTTTTACCCAATTGAAACATACTGTGACAAAAAGATAACATTTTGGTATACGGTATGCGTGTGTAAATGTAAGCATGTTAGAATTGCCTTAATTGACTTCATGTTGTGTAAAAAACAATATCAATTGGGTTAATGGTTTGTATGGTCCACGACAAACGGGTCTTGTGATATTATTATTTCGAGTTTTGAAAATGTGACGACATGTTGGCAAAAGAATGTCGGCATTTGTGAAAAAAATGCAATATTTTTTTATTATTATTTGGCATAACAAATCCATTAAACAAATACTACTAAGGAATAAACACTTTCTTTAATGGTTATTTTATTTATAATGATGTTGTTACTTTACTGTAACTTAAATAAATGTCTGATTAGAATGCATGTTAAAGTAAAAAAAACGTCATATTTAAGTTATACAGCTCTTTTAAAAAGAAAATCAATGTATTAATAGAGCAATCAGGCAATGTTATTCCAAGTAGAAGACATACATTTTAATGTAGTAAGGAAACTAGAAACTACTAGCAGGAAACACAGCGCCTGGCTCTCCAGGGAGGAGGAGTGCGCAGTCAGCATCCAATAAGACTTGATGGAACCTAAAGCTCTGTGTGCCGCAGATAAAGATTCTGGGCTTTCTGGGCTGTTGATGCTCCCACATAAAGCTCTCTGCCTCCAAACACCTCTCCCCTATGTCTTACAGAGATAAACTGGGGCTTTAGTCGAAGCCTGATTGGAAACTCTTGAGATAACTGTCAGTGTGTTGAAGCTAATTCTTCTGTGGGACCAGCCTCATCAATAGGGCATTCAAAGAAAAACACCAGGATGTCAATAGTGATCTGTTTTTTCATCTTAAACTAGAAAAAGGGCAAATAAGGGAACAGGGAAAAGTCAAATGGCGTGGCTTCTGGGTGAAATATGATAACACTCAGAGGTCAAATAAAAGGCTTGTTGTTTTAATATTTCCTATTTACAGAAGTCATGTTTTAATCCACATGTGTATTGAAATTGCTTCCCATTTGTTGCAGTTTTGTTTCTGTAAAGATATTAAACCAATGGAAAACTCTTGCAGATGGTTTGCAATAAAATAATTCCAGTGGCCCAAAGGTCTTTATTGCTGTGATTTAATGTACTTATACTATAAAAACTAGAAAAATATACATAAATCTTCCTCTAATGTGCTCCATAATTTGACAGTTATGTTGTCTGGTTTTAAAAGAGATGTAATGGGAATGAGAATACGCATTTAGATGTAATGTTCACAATGAATCAATGTAATGCTTTGAAATGAGGAGATGGAGTCAAACATCAACCTCCTGCTGGGGCAGACATGCAGATCTCTAATCTGTTGGCAGCTCTTCCTCTCTTCTGTGGAGTACAAATGAAACTTTATTGTGTGTTTGCTTAACAGACGGCAGTGGCTCTATCAGGAGAGGGTGCTTCCTGGTGACCAATAAGATAAGGATGATGACAATAACATTATAATATCGAGGTTTGTACAGTATGATGTATGTCTTGACGCTTTTTGTTTTATAAATCATTTATCGGGAAAACAAATACCCAATGGAATATACAAATGGAATAACAAGTCTTTCCCAGGGATAATATACATGTATAGAAACTAACAATGGTACCATTCATTGCAGTGCTAATGAGTGGTTTAAATATAAACATACGAATAATTATCATTATGTAGACAAAAGGTATAGATTAAATACATTAAATAACAATTCTAAATACAATTAAAGATAGAAGATATGAGAAAAGGTCAGTTGGTTAAATTTGTAGGGTGTTTTATAGGAATTCAATTTCAGGGACAATTCTTCAGCGCTGACTTTTACTGGAAGTCTTTCTTTCCTAACTAAAGAAATGACAAAACATCTCTAAGCCATCAGGAAATAGATGGCCCCTTCTTCGTCTTAATCTTGCCAAAAGTGAGGTAAATTATTATGTGTTTTACAGTAAAGAATGAATTTTGAAAGAATCACACAAACATTGCTATAAAGGGGGAAATCCTTGTATGGATTTCCAGGAATTCGGTCAATATCATCAAACAATCACTCCAAATGTTATGCAGTCTTAAACTAGAAAAAAAACAAATGGCTGAGGTTAGAAAAACAAGTGTATAGAAGGGAAGAAGTGCGCGCTTGATTGCATTTAGCACACAGCTTTATCCCACCACTGATCTGTGAAATTTCCCCCCAGCTCTGGCTGCCAAGCAATTCTAATTTTGGCAACAGAACAGTCGTCAAACACCACGAGTTGCTCATAAATCTTGGATATGAGAGATTTCTCATGGAGTTTAATGGGTCAGAAGTTCATCCCATGGCTGGTTATTGGGTGGGGGAAGATAGCATGGGAACAAACGAGAAGAGGCACAGTGACTAACTTGAAAATAATGAAACAAGTGGGATGGTGGCAAATGACATCTGAGGATGGATCTGAAAAGCTACAAAAAGTGGCACCTTTGTAGAGGTCTCTTAAAAACCTAATGGCTCGACTGTGGCACGGAATAAGTAGCATCCGTGAATCATGGGTAGCAAGTTGTTCTTCACTAAAGGCATCCTCTCTCTATTGTCTGGTGACAAAAAAAAATCCCGCCCTTATATCAACCATTAAAGGTGTGTGGTTGATATAAGGGTGGGGGACTATGGATGGTTGGATCCAATCAAACGGTGGTTGCTAGTCCTAATGACAATTGGCTCTTTTGAAGAAAGGTGACAGAAAAAGAAGAACGAATGACGATGACGATGATAATGGAATATTTTCTCAAAGCAAACTGAATCCAGATGAGGCCAGCCTGAGATGTGCTGAAACGATACGGTCCTTTCTCACTGAGGGGGAGCAGGGTGAGGTCACAACGCTTCACTGAGATGTGCACAATTACAGACAGCTGTGGGGGCTTCTTCTAATGAGGCAGGCTTTTCTCTCCGGCACATCATCACACGGCCTAAGTGGAGGCAAAATTAGAGACACGGGAGAGGGTAGTAGACCGAGGAGATGCCCTTGTTATCTACAGCTATAGAGAAAAATATATAGTCTGTGCGGTAGAGGATTTAGTTTGACCTTTGTAACCATTGACAGTCTGTCCGCTAATGAAGAGAACAATAATAACCCTAAAGATCAGTTTGTAGTTTATGGACCGGATCTGTGTCATTGTGGAGTCACTGTAAATGTGCTGGTATACTTTTATTTCCAATGTGTGCAGACTTCCTGCTCCCCCAGCCTCAGGGGGATCCCTATTATCCCCCTACTATTTTTGAAATAATATCTAGTTCAATTGTTTGTAGAATTTAACATTAATTCTCACTTTAAACAATAATTACTATTGACATTTGATGGCAAGCAAAAGTGACAGTGAAACGGCAACAAAGCATTTTGCCTAAACTACTACTAAAAATATCTCATTAGGGCCCGTGTCCACATAGTTCCTGTTTCAATTGATTCCAATGAGAACTGAGCGCATGCCGTCGGGAGCTTCGCCTCAGGAAGAAGCTCGGCGCCCAGCTTCTTTTTTCTGAGCGCCCTGCCTTTTTTTTCTGCAGGCGCTCCGAGCCAAAAGACCGAAAAGGCTGTTTTTTGGAGTTGATCGCCTGGGTGGACACCGGATGTTGCTGCCGGTGAGTGTTTTACTGGAATCGCCCTCCTCCCTCGCTATATTTCTGGCAGACATATCGATGATAACCTCATTGTGTTGAAATTATGAGAGCAAGATCTTCTGGTTGGTGCTTCTAGTGAAAAAGCTATGGCAGAAAATGTTATATTAGCACAAGGAGATGATCAAATCAATGCTAGTTTGTCGTTGATATGTTGTTGACATGTCGTTGCCATAGAAACCAGTACCTTTCTACCAAAAAAAGTGTTATGTGGAGTGGACACAGGCCCTTATGTTGTGTTTCTTCACCTTGTTGTGTTAAATGTCCTATTTTCTTCCTTTGAGTGAGGTTTAATTATTAAGAATACGGCTTTCTGCTCTGAGTCCTTCTGACTGTTTTCATTAGCGATACGTGCTGCGATCAGTGATACTCACACAGCATGTTTTTTTGTAGCTAATTTGCAACTCCAAACTACAACATTATGCATGAATTAACCACTCCAATCCCGAAAACTGTATACAGTAAAGCAGCAGGGGGTTCAAATGACTACATAATGGGTATTTTCTGCATTTCCAAATGTTGTTTCCAAATGTTGTACTGAAGTGGAACCTATAGCAAAAGTTGGAAAGACTTTTTGGGGATTGGCCGGTTAGGGTTAGGGTTAAGGTGCTTAAAGACCTGTGGGTGGGTGTGTGGTGTGTGTGTGTGTGTGTGTGTGTGTGTGTGTGTGTGTGTGTGTGTGTGTGTGTGTGTGTGTGTGTGTGTGTGTGTGTGTGTGTGTGTGTGTGTGTTTAGTTAATTTTGCACTTTCTTTAATTCATCACTTTCTTTGCATCGTAGGCTCCAGGATCGTCATCCGGGTTTCTCTCTAGTTTCTACGACTGTACCCAACACCAAAATGGAACCAAAGCGCCAGCATCTTCTACAAGGAAAACAAAATCGAACAAGACAGTAGTAAAGGATCGCTAGAACAAGTATCGTCAGTCCTTTTCTATTATACAATTCTACTCACCCCCTTCCCGCAAATGAAACTGTATATATATCCAAGATTTATACAACACACAGCAATGCACTTCGGGAACGTTTTTCGACTAAGAAATATTTACATAATGACCAACTTAACGTCAACATACATGTCCAAACTTAATAGGCCGCATCCCTCTCACTGCACCCAACACATATTCATAACGCCTTACACAATAACAAACACAACACGCACATCAAAATAAACGAAACAGGCTGGCATTACGGTGGAAACACACCACTGACACACTTATGACTACACTCTGCGTCAATCCCGAAATAATGCCTAACTCACTAGAAGAGAATCATACAAACATCCGTAGCTAGAATAGTCAAACCCTCATTCACCATTCCGAATCCATCCTCCTAAGCAACGTACCGGATCTTAATCTCATGCATCAAAATCCTTCTTTCGTAATCATCACAAATATGCCATACCCTTCAGTATAGTAACAAACTTTTAACTTCCTCAGAATTAGCGAACCTAATTAAAATCCAACCGAATCAATCGTATACTGTGGTACATGATAATACATAACTTAGTCGTGATTAATACTAATGAAAAATAACTACGTTCATTTGCCTATAATATTCCACTCTGGGACAAGTATCGACCATGGCCACAAAAAAACTAAAAACCTCCTCTAATCCTCTATCCTAAAAGTTCTCATAAACTAAGTACGGCGACACAACTAAGCTCAAATCCATTACACAGTTCAATTACTACCCTAAGAGACCATAGCTCTAAGTTATACTATCGTAGTATTACTGTGAATAGTCCTAAAATCTGTTCCTGGAAAAAAAGTATCTAATATATAACCAAAAAAAAACAATATACTTTTAATCACCTACAACACGACATGAGTAAAAAGCCAGATCATCGAAAATCGCTCTACAGATGAGTGGTACCAGCACACGAAACGTGGATAGTGAAATTCCTAATATACAATGAAACAGCAATATGCATAAAGTTTGTACAAGTCACCGGTTGCGACTAGAGTCGAGTAAGCTCGACCAACAACCTCACTCGATGGAGTTTACATATAAACCCGAAAGCCCAACGGAGATATCTCCGTGTAATAACCCACTGAATCGTAGAATACGCATCTGGGAGAGTGGACGACTGTACATCACTCTAAATACGAGTATGCAGATCATGAATCTGTCAGTTTCCGTCGTGCCACCCGCTCGCCCATCACCAGAACCCTAAACAGGCTTAAATAAACCTTTATACAAGAGAAAACAGACAACCACTTCACCAACAGTAATAGATAAATATCACAAAAAACCTGTCCAAACAAACCAACAACTGTCTTTCAACTTTATATTGTTGGCATGCTCAACTTTACTGTTGCGAATCTAATTGTTTTTGCTTTCATTTTGGAGTATAGCCATTAAAACCGTACAATCCCAGGAAGGCACACAAGGTCGCCTTCATTTGCAACCGGTGCAAAGGTAGAGACGTTAACATGTTAGTACAGGGGTCTCCCCTTCAAAGTAAGGGAGAGCATCCCTCCGACCCTCACGCCTCACTTCCTTCCTCGCTGACTTCACAACTCTCGTCGGTCCCTCTCTGTTATTAGTACGTCCCGGTCTCGTCGTTTCGTCGTGACACCCACCTTAGGGGGAGACTACCCCTCCGCCATTTACTCAATCGCAAACTCGTTACTTTCGGTCTTTCCACACCCAATCTCGACACGATTATTTCTGTCAGCTTCTACATTCGTTTATATTTTTCCCTGTACTTCCACACATGATGTTCTCCCTGCGCATTGTCCATTTGCACCTCTCCTCAGATGGGAGTCCTGACGCATTTAACTTGTATAGTTTTTATACATGACGGTGGACCGCGTGTTGCATCGTGTAATAAATGGGTGCCGGTAGACGCGCAACCAGGAACAACGTGTGACGTAGGAATGCCTTGGATACTATACGGGCTCATAAGACGCCCACGTGTACCCTCGAACGAAAGCACGGGTACACATATCTGTTGGATTGGATTACAAGCGGCTTAGGGTTTTTTCGACCAGTGGGAAACACGTTTCAGTATCCAACTTTTGTTGAAAAATTTACGCTTGTCTACGTGAGGAGTTGTATAAGGGTTTAGAGCGGTAATTGTGTTGTCTCATTGCCATGTATGTAGTTGTATTGGACGAGATCTTTGAAGGACCAATGAGTGTCTTGTCTATATAGTAGAAAAAAACCTGGTCTCTATGGCCGAGTTGGGTGTAAGTCTGTTTAACCTC